>NC_056731.1:187551149-187851149 GCF_019279795.1 Protopterus annectens
TGGAGATGTTAACTCTTCAAGGACAAAGTAAATATATCAAAAAACAACCTGTTTGTGTGGAGGTCTCAAGTGTAACACTTTCAGAAACAGTTTTTAACAAAAACACTGAAGAAGTGGGGGCTCTATGGGCAGATATGATGAAATGGCCACAAGATGTACCTTTTACAGTGGAGTAGGAAAGACCAGAGGCTACTAACTCACACAAACAGATAAGCACCAGTAATACATAATCCCTGATTGGGTCCTGTTTATTGGGCAGTACTTCAGTACTTGCTGCGCATCCTCTGCAAAGAAGTACCTAAAATGAATTAGAATATAATTATCCAGTCAGTTAGCTGAAGATATCTCAAACTGGTGTTCATCAAACGTCCCCATCTTCTCTGAGTAGGTCTCGTCTGCGAGGAAGCTTGTGTTAATTACCCTTGGTCGATTACATAATAAGAACCATGCTGCCTGAGTCAAAGGGGGGGGTTACCACAATTATGAATAGCTCTTCTGAATCTTCAGAATTACAATGGATATCAGCGGAAATGGTGAAAATACATAAGGGAACATTCCCATTCATGGGAATGAGAAAGCAACGTTTTCCAGACTTGTTTGCAAGGAATCCTGGAGCATGAGCTGTTGAGATGTCCTTTATTTTGGAATGGATGTAAACAGAGCTACTTGAGGTGTTTCCCACAAATGGATCAATTCCTAAAGGATCCCCTCATTCAAGATCTACTCATGAGGGTCTGTCTTGGTCCTGCTCAGCTTGTCTGCCACAATGTTTTGTTCTGACAGTATGGGGGATGCTTGGAGGCTTAATGTGCATTTAAGAGCTACTTCCCAAGCCATCATAGCCAGCCAGCCTGCATAGATGGAATGGCCCGTACACCCCTGCTTGTTGATGAACCACTTCAAGAGGAATCATGAGAATCATAGATACCATGAACCCCAGGATCCTGAGATTTTCTCTTGTTAAAATCCCAGACTAGACAGAGAGGCTCAGGAAAGTTTCTAGATAAAGATAAAAAATACACCTTCTCATGCTTCAAAAGCAACTTTTGCATCAGAATGTTTATAAGACATCCTAGAAAAGGTAATCCTGTGTAACAGGGTTAAGGATGATTCTGAACATTTACCTAGAATTCCAAACTGGTCAGAAGTGATGAAACACTCACCAGGCTGAATAAGGAGAAAATTACAGTCAGCTGCCTGTCGGGTGAAAGGATCCATCACATAACGCATGCACTCAAGTCACTCCATAACAAGTACAAATACAACTCTGTCATTGTCCGTGATGGAGTGAATGACTTGAGACGTACCTCCCTGGACTACATGAAAAGAGACATGGAAGAGCTCTCGGATCATGTGGCCCAGGCAGGTATGACCCTAGCCCTGAGTAGCATCCTGCCTTCACCCAGAATTATACCACAGTACAAGGACAAAATGACTGACTTCAACAACTGGCTAAGCTTCTGGTGTCATTCAAAAGGGATCCAGTATCTGTCTGCCTGGGACAACATGATTGACAAACCATGATGCTTTGCCAGAGATGGTCTGCACCTGTCACCCCTGAAATTCAGGTTACTGGTTAAAGCTCTTGCCACCCCTATAGTGCCTTTTTCGGCAAGGTTCAAAGGCAAAACCACCATCGTAACAGAGGAAAAAATCCAAAATCTGAAGGTAATGCTAGAAGTTCTAAACCCTATTTAACCTGAGCAGCATACAGGTAACGGAGGAATGGGTCAACCTGTTCCAAAATGGACTTAATTTTGTACCTACAAAAAATGCAAGGGTGGACAGGACACTATTAGATTTCATGGTGTATAAGAGGAAACTCAATCTAAGGGTAACAATGAATGGTAATAGCAACAACTACCAGGTTATGAAATGTAAAAAGACCAGCATATATAAGCCCCCCCATGCACCTCACTTTGCAATTGTTTGAGATGATGTGCACCAATGACATCAGAACAATTTGTAAACAGAGCAAAAGTCCCCAGTTACGATGGTAATTTAACAGAGACAGAGAAAAATGTATTATTTAGTATCACTAATGACAAATCTATCAGGGTGATGAAGCCAGATAAAGGGGGTGGGTTGGTGGTGATGGATCAGCAGAGATATGTGGATACTATGTTAAGCCACCTATATGGAGATGGCTATGAACAGGTGTCAGTTAACCAACTGAATATAGCTTACAGGAACAATGATGCAACTTTGTATGAGTTATTTATGAAAGACCAAATTCAGAAACAGGAATATGAGTTCATGAAACAAACCAACCCTAGGATTCCAACAATATTTGAGATCCCGAAGATCCACAAGGACACCACCACCCCCACCACCCCCACCACCCCCTTAAGACCTATTGTAGATGCAAAAGCTTTGAAAACCGTGACTACTAAGTACCTTGACTTTCAGTTAAAAGATAGTCTGAAAAAATTTTCCCATATTATAAAAGATTCAAGGGACTGTCTTAGAAAAATTAGTCAGGATCTATATTGTGATACTAATATATTGGTGACAATAGATGTGAAGGACCTTTTCAATGTCATATCTCATCATGAAGGTGTTGAATGGTTTTATGACTTTTTTTTGTGCAACAACACCCAGTTTTCACACACACTACAATGGTCACGTTCAAAACCCTAATGGAATTAATTCTGGAAAATAATTGCATCTTATTAGAGGTTCAATTATTCAGACAAACCTCAGGAGTGGCCATGGGGGCAGCCTGTGCCCCCGTGTTCACAAATATAGTACTGACACAATGGGAACAGACTTAAGGTTTTCCCATCAGATGGGTACAGGTTGTGCAAATTCTACGGCAGGTACCTGGATGATATCCTGATTATGTGGGGGGTAACTTACTGAATTTCTCAAATTTCCTCAACACTAAGACTACTTTTTTAAGGTTTACTATGGAAACCAATCTAGAGTATATTAATTACCTAGATGTACAGATTAAGAAAAAACAAGATTTGAAGAAATTTACCTCCACAATATACAGGAAACTGACATATTCAAATACATTACTGCACTTTGAAAGCAGCCACCCCATACATCAAAAAAGATCCCTGTTCAAAGAACAGAAGGTCAGGCTGGCAAGGATGGTGAGTAAGATGGATACATTCTTATATGAAAGGGATGTCCTTTTGGATATGTTGTTTAGGAGAGGGTACCCAAGGGAATTTGTGCTACCAATATTGCAAGAGGTAACCCATAAGAGAATGGCAGGACATTTTTTCCCATTGTTGGGGTTCGGTATAGAGATTGACCCACCAGACGAAGTTAATGGGAACAGAGCAGGACATAATGTGAACAATGAAGACAATACTTTCAACAGAGCAATGATTTTGATATTTATCCTCCAGTTTCCACTAATTAAAGACACTCTGTATATAAATTGGTTTCTGTTAGAAAATGAAGAAAAGGTGGGGGATAAGATAGGACAAAAGTCAATTATAGTGTATAAGAAGAATACTAATATTAAGAATATGTTGGAAGAGAAGAGGGAGGGGATGGGATCCCAAAACAGTGGTTACACCAAGAAGTGTGGTCACTTTTCCCAGTGTAAATACATACTAGAATGCGGCAGTGTAGTTGTACCACAATATGGGACTGTTTACTCTGGGCACAAAAGTAAATGTGGTACAAAGAACATGGTATACATCGCATTGTGCCAAGTGTGTGAAAGGTATTATATTGGGAAAACCAAAAACACCTTCAGAACACGGATATACCAACATGCATATCATAAGTAAAGGCAATGATAATAACGCATTGGCGAAACATCTTAGTAAATTCCCCATGCATAATTTTAAATTTTTTGTGTTGGAACATGTAAAAATAAATGAAAGAGAGGGACATAGTGATATATTCCTAGGATATAAAGAATTAATGTGGCAAATGAGGGTGAATGGCACAAATCCCCTTGGGCTAAATGAGGTTGCATCCCTGGCCAGTTATTTGAAACTAAAATCTGAATTCCACCTATAACAGTTTCAAACAGCACTTATACATCCATTGTTATTTTATATACAATATGTAACATAGGTATTTTTAAGTGTATTTTATGTATGGTCTTGTTTGAAAAACAAAATTATTTGTTAGGATGTTTTTAGCATGGTAATACATTTTATGGATGCAATTTTGTATGCACTTTAGTATTGCACTTCATTGCTTAGATAGGAAAATGCACTTTTCACTTTAAATTTTAGTAGTTAGAGGTTTAAAGATTAATCGGTTAATTAGATGTATAATTACTTGTAGTTGAGGCTTTACGTTGTGCTTTAAACCTATGAACCTATAAACAGATATTAATGACTCTTGGCATCTGGGAAAAGACTCTGCAAAGATAAGTCATCTACACAAGGAAATATGTGAATGGCATTCAGTCTGCAATGAGTTAAGACTGGAGCTAGATACTATCTAAACACCCCTGAAACAGTAGATAACCCAAAGTGAAATGCAGACAGGTCTGACAATGCGACTAAGAGGCAGCAAATCTTAGAAATTTCCTGAACTCTTTGGCTATGGAAATGTGAAGGTATGCATCTTTTTGGTCCAGTGTTACTACAACGTTTCCCTGGGAAATGAGAAGTAACCGACTCTGAACGGTCAACATCTTGACTTATGGAATTTTCACCTACTAGATATTTATGAAGGAAAGAGCTAGAATGTTGTCTAGAAGACTCTATGTTTGATACCAGAAACATTCTAGAATATAAGCCTTTGTTCCTTTGATTTAATGGCACTGGTTCTATGACTCTTAGGGTGCTGCTGAAGAATCTGAAGGAAAATTCTGTTTGGTTATGGGGGTGGGGAGAAACTCCCCTAAAAGGAGGTGTTTGCATCCAGTCCCAAATGGCCCTCTCCTGAACTACCTTCAACACTCATGAGTCCGTTACAATCTGTTGCCAAAGGGAAATGCACAGAACCCATTGTTGGGGCAAGTTCTGAGAGATTAGGGTGGGGGGGGTCTTGGCAAAGTCAGTCATTCTGAAGTTTTAAACTGTCCCTTTTTAAGAAAAGATCCTTGTTTATTATTGTTCCCCTCCTGCCACCCCCTTTTTGTTTCCCTGCTTGGCTTGAGAAGGCATGCATGTATACATACATACAAATATTTTAAGCACTGGCAATAATGCCCTCCTAGCCCGCTGATATACCAAAACAGTTATTCCCATAATAACTGTCCATGTTATTCTTAAGAATATCTAAAGTAGTGCTTGCTTTAATGTATCATCTACTCTCTCAGAAAACCAATTAATACGCCTCTCATTCCTACATAATCTTATACACAGTTTGTCTAATAACTCGCTGCTGCTTTTTGATAACCCCAAACATTCCCATAGGTAGCTGTCCCTAAATGCCCTATGCCACCTGAATAAGGTCTCCTCTTAAATGTTTGCGTGAGAGACTGTCAAGTTCAGATATTTTAGTCTTTCACAATAACTTAAATTTTCAATGTCCCTCATATATTTCCTCTGTACTCTTTTCAATTTACTCATGCTTGTTTTCTTATAAGGTTTCCACATTTTTATTCCATATTCAAGTTTGAGTCTAATGTAACCAACAAACAATGACTTAATATTTTATGATTTCCTAGACTTTATAAATCTTTTTATACAACCTACAGTTCTATAACTATTATTAACCAACTGGTTGATGCGATTAGAAAAACTCAAAGCTGGACCTACCCATTCACCCAGGTCCTTATATCAATCTGCAGTTTCAATCACAGTGGGCTGTACTAAATATTATACAATGACTGGCCATTAACATTCAAAAACTTGCACGCTGACTGGTCAGCCCAACCAGCATGGCCAATGTAAAATCGAGCATATACCAAAAGAAAAAATCCAGTCAAACGGACTTTCTTCTATTAATGAATGCTATGGAGCTTTCCAGTTTTCTTAATTTAAAAAATAAATCAACTTTGAAATCCAAGCAGGTACGAGAGAGATGGGACAGAGAAAGTAGAGGGAAAACCAGGTACGTTATGCAAAATTAAAGAAACATACCTAATTATCCTTTTATTTTATCTGCCCTGTCTCTCTCATATGTCTGAACTGTCTAGATTTCATTTTTTTTAAATTAAAAAGCACTGATGTACTGTGTAAGCATGGGAACTTAAGTCCCATACGCATGTGCAGTACATCAAGAAAGCCCCATGATACTTGGAAGAAAACAGAACAGCACCACACTGATATTATGCAAACACATTATTTAAGAAAAGTAAGTAATTTTTTTCATAAATAATGTCATTGTATAACCGGGAAAAGCCGAAAGGCAGTTTATAATAGCAATAACCCATGGCTAGGTGTGAGTAATGTTAGATTTACTCATGGTTGGCTTTTCTTACAAGGACGCGATAACAAAACACACCAACAGTGGGTAAATCGAGCAGTACCCATAACCAGCCATGGATTATTGCTATATTCACAATATACTTAGTTTTGATGCATTTATCAGACTATTATCCTCTTGTACCCAAACAGTTAATTTGGTCACGTTCTTCGCAGACATGCAGATTGTTTTCGTAAAAGTAAAACAGGATCTGGGAGATTTGTAAAGGGGACTGAAAAATCTTGGAAACTGCCTACATTAATTTCCCTCTCTCATGAAAGTGTTTGAGGACCTGAGTACCAGATGGGAAAATAAAACCTCCTTATCTAGAGATGAATTCAAAATTTGATACTCATCAGAGAACTTTAAATTACGTACCCAGGCATACCTCCCTGAAAACAGTAGCAGTGGCCCTAAACACAGCAATGCCACAATAATACACACAAAATGTTTAGATACTTGAGAAGTGTTTTGAAAACAACAGAACTGAGATAGGGACCATCTTTGGGGTAAAAGTTGTAGCTAGCTCTTTCAAACTGTCTATACTAAAAAGCACAAACTTTCATATATGGGTCTGACAGTTAATTATACAATCATTGTTCATTGCTACTCAAAAATAAGCACTCTGATTAGACAGCCCAGTCAGCGTGCCCATTGTAAACCGAGAATATACCAAAAGAAAAAAGTCCAGCGGCTCAAAATCCACTGAGTAGCCAGACTTACTTTCTATTGGCATATGCTGGGAGACATCAAAACGTGAGAAAAATCAGATATGTTATGTAAAACTAAAGAAACAGACCTGATTTTATTTGTGTTTCATTTCTCCGCTGTCCCTCGTAAAATCCTGACTTTTTAAATAGTTTTTTTTAAACAAACATCAATGGATGTCCTCTTTTCTCCGTGGCTTCTCATGCACCGTACTGACGTACTGTGCAAGCATGGGAATGCAAGTCCCATATGCAAGCATAGTACATAAGTAAACAAGGAAGAATGCAAAAGACTGAAGTGCTGTTATACAGACATTTAAGAAAGGTAAGCAATTTCTTTGTTAAATGTCACTGTACAAAACCAACAGAGGGTTGAAGGACATGCTGGTAAACCTGAAGACAGATGGGGCACTAGGACTGTCGGAAAGTATGAATTAAAAATGGGAGGATTATGTTATTAGGATTTTTTCAGATTTCAACCTCCAACAATTGCATCAAGTCTTATGTTTATGAAGCAGCACCGTCACTCTTCAACGAGGAAAGGAGTACATACACGGACGCAAATGTCTGCAAGTTAGCAGATGTTTGCTTGAATTTACACATGCTACGTGGTCACCTATGGATTAACTTAAAAAGAATGAGTTAAGCATTGATAGTTAAAACACTGCTTAGCATTTTCCATTATTTATTGCATATGCATAATTAAGCCAGAAAACTCCTAGATGGCACACCTCTCTGACTAGCAACCTGCTTTTATGCCGTGTATCTTGTTGACTGTACTGTGACAATGGGTGACAGCACTTAGAAGATACTACTCTTGTCCTGGAAGTAAACTACATTTACATGATACGTGTACGTGTGTGTGTGTACACACACACACACACACACACACACACACACACACACACACCAGTGTGTGCTGCTCATTTTTTTTACATACACACACACACACACACACACACACACACACACGTGTGTGTGTTGCTCAGTTTGAATTTTGAACTAATGTGTCAGCAAGCTGTTATTTATTTTACTGAGGAAGCTTTGTTTTACTATGGACATACTCTTCCCATAATGACTGCTGCCTTCTGAAACTAATTTTGTGTTTGTACTGTGCTATTACATCCATTTAGATCAAGTTCTATGGCAACAAATGTAATATACAAAGAAAGGAAATTTATTGTGGAATAGTACATGTATACCTTTAAAATGTACCATGAATATCTACTTCTTGGATCACTCAGGCCTTTATACAGAGGCAATTTAGCCTGTTTTGAAAGGTTACACAAGGGTTGGGGTTGTCCCTGGGGTAGACAAAGAAGGTGCAATTCACTCTGGATAATTTCACAATATATTAAAATAGTTTGTGATATCACAGTTGCAAGATGAAATGATAATGGTTTAACTACCACAGTTAAGACATAACTGTGACCTACACTGGCAAGTACCAAGACATGTTGTATGGACTTAAATAAGATGTATTTAACCAACAGAGAACATATTAAGTTACTGAAATTTGTCTATCACAATGGCTATTTTGCCAGGTATACAGAAACTTGATGTCAAGTGTCTCTCCTGTCTTCATGTTATTTTTTTCTACACATATTGCGGATCAAATTAAAAATTCAGAAGTGAAATTTGTGGTAGAATTGGGATAGTTTAAACATCTTCGCTTCAATCGGTTCCCTCCAAGCTCAGAGAAACAATCACCAAAACATATAAACACAAAGTAATGCCTTCCATTACAGGTATGATGCAGCTAAAGGGATACTAAAATTTGATAACTAGGACGATGGATACTGGAGTTGGATAAAGGGCAAGAGTCTCAGTCAAAGAATTTTTTTTTGTGCTATTTTAGGTATGCAGGTTTAAATACCTTATACTTATCTTTTTATGGGGAGTTAAACATTTTCTTTCTACCTTCTCAGATATCCGGGCCTTGTAAAGAACTAGACTGAATAAATGTATCCAAAGAACATTCTCAAAGGGGTCTCTCTCCATTCATAGATCTACAGTCTTCTTTTGATCATACTGTAATTCACAGTGCTGTTCTGCAGTCTCTCTCTCTCTCGGGAAATTAAATATTCAAGGAATGGAATGCAAAAGCATTCCATGAGGCTTTAGAAAAATATTAAGCAGATTACTAAAACTACGCTGATATTCGATGACCTAATAGTATAACTCATAGGTGCAGTGTAGGGATGTTCTTTGGAAATGAAGCAAGGAAAACGAAGAATTAAAGAAATAAAATATTTCCCACTGAATATAGGGAATCTCAGAATAGATGTGTGTACCAATGGAGAGAGCAAAAAAAAAAAAGAAGAACTGAGAGTTAAATAGAAACAACCAAGTATCCTAAAGTTAGCAGTATAGGAATTATATTTGGGCAATTCAGACAAATCTCAAAACTCACTTGCAAAAAAGTTATGTGCTGTCTGTCTGGGTTAAACTGCAGAGCCGAGTTGTAGTCTGCAGCAAGTGGAACTACCAACATGAAAATATGCTTTGGAAAGTAAAGAATGTTCACTTCCAAGACCATCATAATCATCCAAATATGACTAAGTAAAATAGATCCAAGCTATGCATTCTGAAAGTTGTAAAGGTGAATGCCTATATTAGATGAAATTTAGTTTTGCATTTTCTGTAAATGATTACACTTTGACATCTTAGTTAAAGAAATTAAAATAACATCCCACTGCAAAGTATGGCATGTACTACACCAAACAGTAAGTATTACATATTTTAATCGTTTGTTTGTGTCTTTCGGCTTTTCCCAGTTAAGAGGTCGCCACAGCGGAACTCCGGTCCGCTAATAATTGGCAGTAGCGTTTTACGTGATGGCTTGCTGCGCCTAACGCACAACCTTCAACGAAGGAACGCCCATTCACGCATGTCACCACACAGAAGACGCTCTAACTGAGAATCGAATGGGCACCGTCTAACTGTGAGGCGACAACGCTACCGCAGCACCACCACCGCAGTGCATAAGTATTACATATTTTAATAATGAAAAAAAAGGAAAAAAAAGAACTGCACAACAAAAGATTGGATACAACATGATGATGGCTGAGAAACAGACTTGTAGCCATATACAGAAATATGTCTATTTCATTTATTTATGTTTTGCTGATCAGGTTAATCCTACTAGGCCAATGGCCTCTTTTCAGGGGAAACCTGTGGTAGTACTTACATGGACTGGATGACAAATCTTCATGCTTTAGGAGTTGAAACACTATGTGAGATTTTCATAACTGACATAACTGTAGCATACTGGAATAAACTGGAAATTACTGGAAGAAAGAAGAATGAGGCTGGAATGACTGCCTTTATCTGTTAGTTACCCAGAAGGGTGCTGAACAGGTGCCAGTCTCTCCTTTATGTTCCAAATTTTCTTGTGCATTTCAGAATAAAGCCTGTAAACACTGTAGTTTGGTTAAGAATGCTTTATTTTTGTACAGTGGAGGTAGATGTCAATGATATCCGAATACGGTCTCCAATAACAATGCTGATAAAATGAAATACTCTGTAGCTTCTGCACTCATTCTTCAAGTCTCTTTCCTCCTGAATACTATAATTCAGCAATAACTGATGACGTGGTGTGGTATATTGAAGATTTACCTACGGTTGGTGTGGTTTAATCACGAGGGCAAAGCCCGAGTGATTAGGCAACCATGGGTAAACCTTCAATATACCACAACCACAGAGTCAGTTATTGCTATTACACAATGACATTATTTAAGAAAAAAAATACTTACTTTTCTTAAATAATGTCTTTGTATAACGGCAGTGGTAGCGTTGTTGCCTCACAGCAAGAGGCTCTCCCGTTCAGTTCTCGGCTTGGGTTGGGAATGCCTTTCATGTGGAGTCTGTATGTCCTCCCCGCAGTCGAGTGGGCATGCCTTCGTTAAAGGTTGGGCGTCCGGCTGGCAACTCAACACCATAAAAACCAACTGCCAATCATTAGCAGACTGGAGTTCCGCTGTGGTGACCCCTAACCAGGAAAAGCCGAAAGACAAACAACATAACGGTGGATTGCTGTTCTGCCGGTTGTGGTATACTGCTTCTGCGTTTTTATGTACTGCGCATGCGTATGGGACTTGCGTTCCCACGTATACCCAGTACATCAATGCTTTGAAACAGAAACAACTAAGGAAAGAAAGCCTCCGTTTTCTCTCTCTCTTTTTTTTTTTTTTTATTGTAACAAAAAAAAAAAAAAAAAAAAAAAAGGTTTTGGGGCAGTTTATACCAATGGAAAAAAGTCCAGGAGACAGGACCTTTTTCCGTTGGTATATTGTGGGATTTGCAATGGGAGTGCTGGTTGGGCTGGCCAATCAGCGTGCATGTTTTTGAATATTAAGAGGGAGACATTGTATAATTAAAATTCTGGAATGCTGGACATCTGACCTGACTTTTGTACTCAGTCTCAAGTGTCTGTACTGCAATGTCTTCCTGTGTTATCAGTCCAAATGAACTAACTTTATTGACTGTGTCTGAAGTATTTCCTAAATATCTATACACCTATGTAATCTTGGTTCCAAAGCCTTGTAAGAATGTTAGCTCTCAGCGTACTGTACATTCTGTTCTTACCAGTATTCTTGACTGAAGATTATTTTCACTGATAGAAAGTGCATTCATTGAAACTGCATGCACACTGTGAAAGTCTGCTTTAATATAGCTGCATTTCTAGACTTATGCAAACAGAATACTGTATTTTTCTCTAACAAAATACATTTAAATGAAACCTGATCTTACAACTCCTCCTGAGATACCTAAACACACGCAGGTATCTATTTCTGTAGTTCCTTTAAAATACACATTTTCAGGCCTGTGCAAGGTCTATTCCACTACATGCATTTATGTAGGACTTATTCAGTGACTACTGCCTCTGAAATTACGGAAATGGGATTTACTTCTGTAATTTCTTTATAAATCTTTTAATATAGCCTGCAAAGGCTATTATAATGATCATCAGAACTAATATAAAACAAGTTTTCTTTACCTTGTAAATAAGCCTGCAATTTAAATTTTGACCACTAGGTGTCACTTCGGCATTTATGGTTTGTTTGAATTGAAGTCTCTTAGGTTCATAGGAGATTACTAGGCTAACAGCCTTAGAGCCCTTACAAGCCTAGCCAAGTTATACCAGAGTTACCTTTACAAGCTTAGCCAAGTTATACCAGAGTTACCCGAATTGAACTCTGTTAAATGGATGTTATTATCCGAGTAAGTTTATGATCAGCACCGACTGCACTGTCCATGAGGGACAAGGGCACCACCCCTGGAGTAAATTTGTGGTTTCTCAGCCAACGGTCCAGGTTGCCCTTGAATAGGGACAGTGAGCAGCTTTACTTTATGTGACTTGGGAGTCTATTCCAGAGGAACAGCAGTGTCTGGGAGATGAATGTCTATCCAGTATATTCTGTTAATATCACAGGCTAGTTTAAGATCCTTGGAGTGAGTGATTCTTGTCCCATTTGATTTGCAGATGTGCAGCATTTTCCTTGGAGCAGGGTCAAAGACTCCTCTGTAGGCTAGGCACAGGTCACCTCTCAGCAGCCTACAAGATACAGAGTACAGTAATAAGACTTTCAATTTATCCACATAAGTCAAGGTTTGGAGGCCATGAATTTTCCTGGTGAGAAACCTCTGTGGCCACTCCAGCTGCTGTAGGCGTTTGGTTGAGGTACATGCAAAAGGGACCGTTGTACTCTATTAGCAGTCTAATGACAGTCAAGTACAGTGGAGTTATAACATCCTTACACCTGGATACAATGCCCTTACTTATGGGATAAGGAATCTATAAGGCTTTTCTTACCACTGTGGAAAAATGGTGACTTAAAGTTTAGATTGCTATCAACCTGTGTTCCCAAGGCTTGCACCACTGGGTCTGAGCTTGGGGGGGAGGGGGTGCTATCAATACTGTAATTAGCAAGAAATTACTCTTTGCCAAAGAGCATAATAGTGCACTTTTTTGCTTTAGTTTTAGTCCGTGGCTTTGGCACAAATCATTTTTCTGCATCAACCCCTTCTGCAAAATGTTAACATCGTTAAGGGGTCTCAGTGAATGCACTCAATTTACAATCATCTGTGAACTTGGTAAGCCACAGGGCATCTACTTTAGTCTGGACTTCCGAAAAATAAATTCCAAACAGAAGAGAGCCCAGCACAGATCCTTGTGGTATTCTATTGGTGACTGGTCAACTGGTAGAAGTGGAGTCCCCTACATCGACAGCATGTGCCCTGTTGGTGAGCCAATTGTCCCCAGCTGGGAGAGTTTTTCAATGACAGCCGAGTGGGGGATTGGGTCAAACATCTTGGCTAGTTCAAGATAGACAGTATGTCTTACCTTCATCCAGGGCATTGTGATGACATTCTCAAAGTAATCTACCAGGTTTAACAAGCACAATCTACTCTTAAACAAGCCAAACTGAGTTGGTTCAAGAGTCTGAAAGTTGCCTATGTCCTTGCCGATTAGGTTCATGATGATTCTTTCTATGGCCTTTTAAATGAGGCTGGTTAGACTTGTAGGTCTATAGTTCCCGGGGTCAGTTGATGGACCAAATCTTTCAGCTAGCAGGTTGGCAATTTCCTCTAGTACAGTAAGAGTGGTACCATCCACTACTGGTTTGGCACATATCTGGGCATTCCCTTTTAGTTTTCAAATGTAGCTAAAGAATGCTTTATGGTTAACTTTAGCTAGAAATGCTATTTTTGCTTTGTAATTAGCTTTAGTGGACTTTACAGGATATCTGATTTGGTTTGTTCAAGCTGTGGAGGGAATTCTTCCTCTGCTGAGTTAGTTCCCTCAGTTAGTTCCCTCTTGTTCCTAAACATCAGTTTCTTCCTCCTGCTATACAACATATTTATACTTGAGGTCTACCAGGTTGGCTTGCTTTTTTGGGAGGACCTGAATTTGATCCAGTCAGGTACAGTAGAGTCTATACAGTTGTTTAGGTGTTTATACAGAGCATTTGTGTACACCTCTGCACAGAAGTCATTGTTGACTGTGTTTGCAGGGAGCTTGAAACATGTTATATCAATCGCTATAGGCTGTAGTTAGCTTTGAAATACTTTTTTCTTAGTTTTATTGCTCTTGTGGGGATGTCAGGTGCAACAGTATCTTCAAACGAGATTGATTTATGGTCTGACCTTACCAGGGAGGGTGCCACACAGGGAGAGGTGCAGTGACCCCCCCCCCCCAGTTAAAGGCATTTCAGACCCTTGTGGGGGTGCAGACTATCTGTTCCAGGGCATCTGTATTGGCAATCATGTTGTGCTCGTGAATGTTGCGCATTCAATGGAAGGGTAGTTGAAGTCTCCCATGATCAAGGGGTTTGGCTGTATGGTGAGTGACTCCAATAAGTCCAGGTAGGCAGTATGCTTCTCTTGGCTCATGGTGGGGGACTTATAGCTAACAATTATGTGGTGCAGTATTTTGTTTGTAGTTAGTTAGACCTGGAATAGCTCTAGAAAGTCATACTGTTTAACCAGTCTGAAGGTGTACTAGCTTTAATGAATGTGGATACACCTCCACCTATGGTTCTTCATGTCTGTTTTTAGGTCTGAACATGTGGGAAGGCATTGTTGGCTTGCATGGCTGGGGTGCTCTCAGTGGCCTTGAACCATATCTTCGTGACTACACAAACATCAGCATCTACAAGGGTGAGGAGTGCTTTCAGGGAGTGCTGTTTCCTGTTTAGGTTCCGATCATTAAGCAGCATAACCTTGAGTTATCTCGAGTGGATTTTGTTACATCAGACATTTTACTGTCTTTACATTTCCTAAAAATGGTACAATGGGGGATGCAAGAGCCTTTGCCACTATCAGAAAGCCTAGAGAAGACAGGTGCAGACCATCTCTGGCAAAGAAGTGTGATCTTCGACCATGTCCCTCCAGGCTGACAGATCTGGATGCCCCCAGGATTGACACCAGAAGTTAAACCAATTGTTGAAGTCAATCATTTTTTGGTCTATATTGTGGATTCATCTTAGGTGAAAGTAGAATACTGCTTAGGGCTAGGGTCATACCTGCCTGGGGCATAATCTGAGAGTTCAGTCATGTATCTCTTTATATAGTCCAGAGAGGTGCATCTCAAGTCATTCACCTTAACATGGACTATGACAGAGTCATAACGGTACTGGTTATTGAGTGACTTGAGTGCATGCATGAACTAACGAATCCTGGCACCTGACAGGCAGCTGACCAAGACCTTCTTGCCAGCCTGGTGAGGGGGACATCTGTGCATCTTACTATCAAGTCTTTATGGCAAAGACATTTGGTTTTGAGGTGTTTTGCCTTAGGGGCTTATTTGCTGAGACACTGGTATGTGCGTTATGTGTAGTGATCTTTTGGTTGGCTTCTAGTGAGTACCTCCGCGTATTTCAGTTTATGTGTCGTGACCTTATCATGTGTAAGAGGTGAAGTGTGTACTGACAGCCTGATGTCCTGTTTGTTGTTACGTGAGAGGATCAATTCCAATTTCACAGTATAATTACATCTCTCGCACATGGTGTTTGTTTATTTTAGGAGTAAATGGTTGTCAATATACATGAGGCAATTCGTACATTGCCTCAGGATGCCCATGTAAATCAGGCTGGCTGGAGAAATGGTGGGAAACTGACCATCCATCTTGGCAGGTTTATACTGCAAGTACTATTAGGGAGTGAGCAAGTTAGACCAGTTTATGCTATGGGATTAACAAAGGGGCTTCTTTTGTTGAAGTTTGGGATAAAAAACAGTGGCAATGCTGTTTAGTGCTCAGCTGAGTTGCCCACAGAGCAACAGGTAGCGTGGAAGGGTTCCATTGACAGATATCTATGGAAAATTGTATTTACAGGCACTTGCATTGCATCTATACATGGCACCGCTAATTCCCGTTGCAGCACTGCACAAACACAAGGCTTAAATACAGGCAAAATTGAACACTTTTAAGCTAATATACCAATAGAAAGCACACAATGAATTCCTCCAGCAATCCCCAACTTTGACAAGGCTGGATCTACACTCTTCTGCCAAGGGTGTAGAGGGAGCCCTTCTTAATGTAAGATGTCTGGTTTAGTGCTCAAGTATAACAACAACATGTCAGATTTAGCAGATCTGAATCTTGTCAATGCTACCTAGGCTAAAGTATTTTGAAAAACAAGTACAGAAAATAATGCAGTTACAATAGTAAAAAATAAAAGCAGAAGTAATGTAGAAATCAGACAAAATGCAGTTTAAAAAGTTAAAAAGTGCAATAGAAACACAAGGTGTAGTTATTTTCTTGATTTTTTCTTGGATGCCTTGGATTAAAGCAAAATCACTCTGGACCACTCTCAAAGGGAGCCAAATGCACAACAGCTCCCGTTAATTATGTGCAAACCCACGCAAACATGAGGCTTAAATACAGGTGAAATTGAACACTTTAAAGCTAATCTACCTAAAGGAAAGCACACAATGAACCTTCCTCCGGCAATCCCCAATGCAGACAAGGCTGGATGTACACTCTTCTGCCACAAGTGCTCAGCGGGACCCGCTCTTAATTTAAGATGGCTGACTTAGTGGTCAAGTGCAACAAGAACAGGTTAGATTCAGTAGATCTGAATCTAGTCTATGTTATCTAGGTTAAAGTACAGTTGAAATACAAATGCAGAAAATAATGCAGTCACAACAGTAAAAAAGCAGAAGTAATGCAGTAATCAGACACGATGCAGTTTAAAAAGTGCAATTCCATGGGGATCATTTACACTGCAGTAGGTTCTTATTGTGAAGCATTTTATGTTGGTATGACCACATGTAAAATTTTCAAAAGAATTAAAGAGCATTTATATGGTATTAAGACTAAAGACAATAATAATGCTTTATCAAGACATGCAAATGTGTGGTTCCTTTTAAAAAAATTCTATTTCATGTTGTTGGAACAAGTGGCTATTAATTGTAGAGGTGGAAATTATAAAAAAACAACTTGAAAGGAGAGAAAAGTTATGGCAGCTGAGGCTGCATGCTGATAAATTTCCTGGGATAAATGAAACAATGAATAATAAATGTTTTTTTTAGGTAAATACGTTTTTTCAATGAAATTTTTAAAACTCTGTTTAACTTATAATTAGTTTATTGTATAATTCAAGTAATGCTGACTGGTGTAACTGTTTTACATAAAAGATAACAGAATAGTAGCATTATTTATCCTGAAGACCATCTGACTTGGACGAAAGCACTAAATAAATTTTTTTTTATCTTGTGAGTGGCATCCTTTGGAGGTGACTGGTTGCAATAAAAACACAAGGTATACTTACTTTATTGATTTTTGTCTTGGATGCCTTGGATTAAAGCAGAACCACTCTGGACCTCTGGCAAAAGACGCCATACACCAAGCAGTTCTGGTCAATTGAGCACAAACCCACGTACTTTATGATTTAAACTCTCATTTGTACATCTATAATATATGTATCTTGAAGCATAATTACCATATATTGTATTAACTTGTTTCTGTAAATCTTTAGTTAGATTTGTTACTAATAATCCTATTTAACTTCTTAATTTCTATGTACTGCCAGAGATGGTTGCCTTTTAAATTTGTGTCTCAAATATCCTGTAAATATCTATGTGCTGTAACAGTGTAAGCACCTTTACTAAAATCTATGCTTTCTGTATTTCATATCTATTATATACCTTTGCATATCCTGTCAGTGTCTTTTTAACTGTTTAATGCATAGTAATTAATATGTAAGGTACACTGTATTGTGCAAATTAATTAAATTAAGCATGACATTTATACAGGATTAAGCCCTTCCTTACCCCAGCTGCTAGATCTGCCATTGCCCACTCCCATCTTATCTCTACACTTCTCTATGCCTCCCCCATATATGCCAACCTGTCTAAAAATAATCTTCTCAAATTGGCCAACTTGTATAATCACATCGCCAGATTTGCTACTGGTAATCCATTCCGAACCCATCACTGTCTGAATCTAACGCCGCTAGGTTGGCTTGAACTACAAGACCTCCTACAACTGTCACAACTTACCATAGCCCACAAGATCCTAAATCACTCAAACAACACCCCTATACTTTCAAATCTCATAATCCCATATAAAAATCTTAACTCATTACGATCTTCTAATAAAATACTAGTCAGCATAAGTAAGTCCAACAACCTGGCAGCTGACTCACTTTTCTCTAACACAGCTGGTAAAAACTGGAACCTACTACCCGAGGATCTTACCTCACTTGCTTCCTTGCCACTCTTCAAACAAAAACTCAAAGGTCACCTTAAATCACACTGGTTATGCCCTTGCAGTAACCCTGACTAATCCTTTCTCCTTTATCTTTGTATCATCTCGTAAACTCTACTTTATTTACTAGTTAAATGCTGCTTACACTAACAAGTAAAGTAGGAACTGTTACCAATAGACATGTTGACTTTAATTTCCTCTTCATGCAAACAAGTATGACTTATGTACATCTTTGCAGATCATTCTGCATATTTCACTGGATATAGCTTTATCTCAACTTTATGTATTTGATACTTTATGTATAGCCTTGTTAGTATAATCTTGATTGCATATGTTACTGTCACTGTATTAATGTTATTACTGCTTTATTTTATCCACTGGAGATTTTCTCCCCGGGTCTCTACTGAAAATGGACATATACCCAGCTAGACTAGCCTGGTCAACAAATGTAAACTAAAACAAATAAATAAATGACCCGTTATGTCTTAAGTATATTAAATAACTATTACTACTCATTCTTAACTTATCTTACATAGTTAAATAATTCTGTCACTTTACCCTAATCACTAAGTGTGGTGTAATTGCATGCTGTAAACTGTCTAGTAATGCTGTTAAAAATGTAATTTACACTAAAATGATACATATTTATACTGAACATCTAAAATAGCTGCATATAAATGTATTCTGGAAACTAAACTAATACTGAAGAAATACCTTTTTTGCCAGTGTTACCTTAACACAGATAAAAACAAACTGAAATCTTGTAACTGTACTCTGGAAACTAAACTATTAATACAGGCAGTCCCCCCAGGTTACAGACATCCGACATGCAGACAACCCATAGATACGATCAGGCTGCCACAATGTCGGAAATAATGTACAAAAAATAAAATAAAATTATTAAAGCTGCCAGTGTGTGTGTGTGTGTGTGTGTGTGTGTGTGTGTGTGTGTGTGTGTGTGTGTGTGTGTGTTTTGAAAAGTCCTCAAACACTGCATTTAATAACAAGATGTCTTAAACTAGCTTTGTTTGTAGGAAGTAAGGAAGCATAGCTACAGTATACAGTATTATATTTAAGATTTGTTTGTTTGAAAGTGTTTCTAAAGTGTTTTATATGCACAGAAAAGTAAAATAAATACTAGACTAATGCAAACATTTGACTGACATTTAATAAGAACCATATGTACGTGTTTCGACTTGCATACAAATCTGACTTAAGGACAGACTGAAAAACGAATCTCGTCCTTAACCCAAGGACTGCCTATAAAGGAATGCCTTTTTCTGACAGTATTATTTGGATACAGATAAAAGCATAAACTGATAACTAGTACTGTTATACAATTGAGTGAAAACAAAAACATTTGCATACTTTCCTCAACTCTGATGTACATAAATCCACACATGTTTTATACACATTTTAACTCTAAAGAATACTTTTGTTTAGATTTAAACAAACACAGAAGGTGGCTCTGGTGGTCTTGTCTTTCCGTAAATACATGAATTGTGTACCACAGCTCTTGTCAAGTCTAGTCCTTACTCTCCATTGTCCCAGTCACTGCTGAGGTATTGAAAGGGCCACTTTAGAGTCCCAATGTCCTTTTTTTATTTTATTTATTTTTTTCTACACTTAGCCCTTCCAAACCTCCCCTTTCCTATCTCCTGCGCAAGACTGAGTGGCTGATGTACTATTTTTCCTTGACTGTATTCAAACATGCATTTTGGAAAATTAACCTGGAAATGAAATATCCAAAAACTGACCACATGTATTTTTGTGGCAATTTCTGCAAAGCACAAAAAAATAGTATCCGGTCCTTAAACTAACATTTGCAGTTTTAACAAATATAAACTGATAGCATTGCTCATTGCCCTGACTTTATTTGCATTTCTCTGCATAAAAGAACCATATGCTGTTAATAAAGACTTGTCAGTCTGTAAGTAAACTGATAAATGTATTACAACGAACTAGACCCATGTTACTAATAAATACAGTTCTTGCAAGTCTGAAACTGAACTGATAATGTACTACAGTCAAATGGAAAGGCTATAACTTCACTAAATTGAAGCCTCTGTGGCACTGTTTTACCGTCATAACCTTAAATGAAACTAAACTAGTAATCTGACACTGTATTAATATTTTAACATGTTTTGCATTTTTGCACTTACATAAAATTATCGGAACTGTATGTGACCTTCAGGTCATAATTTACAAAAGAAATTTCTTCAGTGTGCAGGTCTCTACCCACTTTAACATGTAGCTGTTCTTTTAGAAATTGTAAATAGTAAGAAATATTACTACATAAAACAGTCATAATAATAAAACTGATTCTACCACACTGTTTTATTGCATAATTCAGCTTGCTGAGCTGCCTTGTAATCTGATAACTCAGTTACATAAATCCATACTTCTGGTATGCTTGGTAAACTGAAATTTCTGCATGGAATATATAAAATCTTGAACTCTTTACATATACACATTTATTACTAGAGTTGAACTGATCTGATTCTGGAACTTTACTTGTCTGTCCTTTATACAAATAGATGAAGTCTCTTTAAATAATAAAATTACATAACATGAGATTTAAACCCGTAGCTGTAATGACACAATGTTTATGTTGCACTCTTTTCTTGCATGGGATCTGAACTTCTGACTGTACTGTCACTTTTACAATGTAGCATGGACATTAAATTCTACATTCTGTAAACTAGCAAAACATCATTTAATATTGAAACAGTTCTGTCTCTGTATCAAGGTATTATTTATGCACTGCAACACTAATACAATAATTCAAAGGTATTAACAATATCTGCTAATCAAAACAATAATACAAAATATTAGTTTGCTAACTCTGTAACTGTAAACCCTTTATTCTTGAATTAACTTCACGGTCATTTCTGGTATACCATACACAACATGTGCTTCCAGAATCGTAAATGCATATTAGCCTGAAACGGTTACCTTTTTTTCCTTACTGGATACACCCAGTACGTCTTAGCTTTTCTAAGAATGAGATACTATTTTTGAAAATGTAGTAACTTGACTGCCTACACTTCAGCTGTGGCAGCTGAACCGGAATTTATTTTATCTTTAACCCATAAATATGAATATTTTTGTCATAACCAATTCTTCAAATTCTGTACATTTGTACAATCTACTGCAGCATTTTTATTTTTCCACAAAATCTTGTTACTAAAACAAGCAACTCTGACGACATGTCCATATCTAGAACTGTTGCACTTAGAATTAGAACTGCTCACTGCTGTAACCTTGACACAGCTGCACTCGTGTCCTCTAGAAGAGGTCTATTTGTAACTGAAATTGATGTGCCTGTATTAATCAGAACATTTTTTCATGTCTTCTGTAAAAAATTTAAATATTATTTACTTTTCAGCTTTAAACAATGACAGATAAACAATCTGGTTTGGTCACACCCTTTATAAATAAGCTGAAAATCTTTTTTATTTCTTTTTTTTAAGAACTAGCAACAGCACTAACTTGAGCTGCGGTATGCTTTTCTTTTTTATTTTGCCCTGAAACACTAGAAATGACACTAACTTGAGGTAAGGTATGCATTTCTTCTTTATTTTGCCCTGAAGTCTGTAGGCTGTTGTTTACTGTATCAAAATGATTAAAATTTTCACTCTGATCTCTCATTCCCTCCTCAGTGCAATATTTGCACTGGCTACTGAAAACAATAAACCAGAATTTATTACATTTTAAACATCTGTATTTGAAATAACATGAACTCGAGACATTGCACAAGTTGGCTTTGTGTTTCGTCTAGAAATCTGTACGTCTGTATTTGCAATACTGTGACTTAACTCTGTATTTTGAATTACATATGCTGTAGCATTTACACTGATTTCTGAAGACTACAAACAATAATGTGTTATTTAACACTGAAACCATACCGATAGAAACCCACTCATTCTGCAAATTATGAGAAATTACAGTCTGCTTCTATAATTTAACCCTTTTCCATCTACAATGATTTAACAATACTGAACTAATAACCTTGAAATTGAAATGAACATTTTTGGAACGCAGTTTTTTAGACTGACTTACTCAGTTTTTAACGTTAAACCACACATTTACTGGTATTTTTTACTTTTTTGTTTGACATGTTTATACAATTTATATTTACGGATATATTTAAACTTTTCTGAGATTTATTTTCTGACTTAACTAGAAAATGCATTGTAACAAAAATGAATGTTCACAGTTGAAGTTGCTTTAAGAAGGTGGCCTGGCGTCTTGCAGCTTTTTTAAACTCCCTCTTGTTTCTTGGCTCTGTGATATCGTATTTGAAATCTGACAGTCTGTCATCTGCTTTGGAGATAAAGTTTTCTGATACCTTGCTGTTAAGTGGATAATGTCTTTTACACTGGTATTTTGGAGAGTCTGAAGTTATTTTAGATTTACTGTAGATTTTTTGAAGTAATGTATACTGCTGTTCTGTTGGTTACTTGAGATTTGCTGTAGATTTTCTGAAGTAATGTTCTGAAGGAACACTGCTACTTTGTCAAAGTTCTTCGAGACTTAACTGTAAGTTTTCTGAAGTAACATTCTGCGGGAATACTGCTGCTGTATAAGATACAAATAGTCTAACTGCTGATGAGGTTGCTATGGGCTTTTGGGACTTACTTTAACTGCAAATACTCTCTCTCCAATCACTGTAAGAATTGACATGACTGTAGAATACTGGAAGAGACTGGAAATAACCGGTAGAAACTGGAATGAGAATAGAATTACTATCTGTTAATTAACCAGAACTGTGTTGAAAAAGTGCCAGTCTCTCCTTTATGTGCAAAATCTTCTTGTACATTTCGGAATAAAGTCTGCAAAACACTGTGGTTTGCTTAATAATGCTTTATTATGTACAGAGGAGGTATATGCCAATGACATCTGAATACAGTCTCCAATAACAGTGCTGATAAACTGAAATAGTCTGTAGCTTCTGCACTCATTCTTCATGTTCCTTTCCTCCTGAACAGTATAATTAATATTCTGGAATGCTGAATATTTGACGTGACCTTTGTACTCAGACACAAGTGTCTGTACTGCAATGACTTTCTGCCTGTCAATCCAAATGAACTAACTTAACTGACTATACCTACAGTATTTCCTAATAATCTACACGTCTCTTTAACCTTGGTTCCCAAGCCTTGTAAGATTGGCTTGTTCTCAATGTACTGCATATTCTGTTCTTATCAGTATTCTTGACTGAAGGATATTTTCACTGATTGAAAGTGCATTCAACGAAACTGTATGCACACTGTGAAAGCCTGCTTTAATATGGCTGCATTTCTAGACTTAGGCAAAGAAAATACTGTATTTTTGTCTAACATAATGATGCATGTAAATTGAAAATTATCTTAAAATGTACTGGATGAAAAATCTTCATGCTTTAAGGGGTGACATACTATGTCAGTTTTTCACCAAATAGAAGTCACATAAGCTTCCAAGTCATTAGCTCCAATTCCCCTTCACCAACTGTCCATCCTATCCCATTTTAAATTGTAACTTTCAAGTTAATTTCTATCTAAATGGGAATCGTGAATGGGGAACAGGACAAGAAAAAATAAACGAGTCAAATTTATCCTTACATTTTCAACTTCTGTGAGCAACACAAGCCAAAAGCATTCATTCTGCAGTGGAATAGCACAGGCATCTTTTTGAGTCTCTAAAAGAGAACAGTTCCATATATTACATCTTGTTGACAATATCTCCCTCTTCCTCTGAATTAATACCAGAACTGGAGCGCAAATCAAAATTAATGGAATATGTACACATCTGAATTTTTTGACAGAAAGTAAGGATTACAATAGCCAAGGCATCAGCTATAACTTAAGCCAGTTACAGGGAAAGTACAGTTTTGTACCTACCATAAATGTAGATGTTCGAGTGTATACACTGCTGCAGTCATTACACTTGGGTTATCCTGCCGTCAGGCGGTCCCGCAGTCGGCCCGAGTTCCAAAGTCTTGGTCCAGCGTCGGTTGCTGTCACTTCATCCCTGACGTCAGTGCTCCAGGGTATAGAAGATGCAGCCGACGCCATTTTCTTCAGTTTTTCTTGTCCCAGATGTCAGGTGCCCCCAAAAAGTTAGGCAATGTAAATTGCTAATAAAACATACACAAGAAAAGCAACCAAATACTTTGTTACCAGCAAATACTCCCCATAGGTAGCAAAGGGTAGAATACTAGGGTAAGTACCAACAAGTAAAAGGGGAAGGAGGGAGGGGAAAATGGACTGCAGCAGTGTATACACTCGAACATCTACATTTATGGTGGGTAAAAACTGTACTATGTTCATCGTGTTACACTGCTGCAGTCATTACACTTGGGTAGAATCTCAAAGCTGAGGTAGGGTGGCTAGTTCTATAAGGCATTAGGGGTGGCTATAAGGCCCTGCAGAACTGCAGTGGCAAAGCCAGCTCTGGATTTAGAGTAAAGAGGCTTTAGAGTAAAGAGGCAGATGATAATGCTTGGTGAAGGTATGTACAGAACTCCAAGTCGCTGCTTCCAAAATGCCCTTGGCAGGTACTCCTTTGAGGTAGGCAGTTGAAGTGGCTGTTGCCCTGGTGGAATGAGACCTAATGCTGTTAGGTGCAGTTTTCCCATGGTGTGTATAGCAGAAACGTATGCAATGCCCTATCCATTTTGAAATGGTCTGTTTTGAAATGGCTTTTCCCTGTGTTCCTGCAGCATATGCAACAAATAATTGCTCAGTTTTCCTGAAAGCTTTTGTTTTGTCCAAGTAGAAGCGTAACTGCCTGTGTATGTCCAAGGAATGCAGTAGTCTCTCCACTTTGTTCTGTGGATTTGGATAAAAAGTTGGCAAGTGAATAGTTTGGTTTGGAGCCACACTTGATACCACCTTTGGCATGAAGGTAGGGTTTGTTCTTAAAGACACCCTGTCTTGGTGGAAAATGATGAAAGGTTCCACTGCCATTAGTGCCTGTAATTCTGAAACTCTTCGAGCGGAGGTGATTGCCAGGAGCAGAGCAGTTTTCCAAGAGACATATTTTACGTCTGCTGAGTTAGCTGGCTCAAAAGGAGGCAAATTTAATTTTTCCAAGACGAAGTTGGAGGTCCCAAGTTGGAGTTGGTGCTCTTCGGGGCGGTCTTATGTTTTTAGCCCCTCGCAGGTACTGTTTTAGCAAAGGATGGGAAACAAATGGTGGATCTGTGTTGTAATGAGCAGAGATGGCAGAGGTGTGGATCTTAATGAATGAAAAGGAGAGGCCTTTGTCCAGCATCTCAGTCAAATATTGTAGAATCTGAGGAATGTTTGGGACAAGAGGATCAAGGCTGTGAGGCTGGTTCCAGGCACAGAATCTCTTCCATTTATCCGAATAGGCTTTCCTAGTGCTAGGCCTTCTGGCCTCCGTGACATCCATAACAGCTTTGGAGAGAGGCATTGTTTGCTTGACTAAGGAATCTGCCATGCAGCCAGGTTTAAAGTCTTGAGCTGGCCGTGAAGTATCCGATTGTTTTGCTGAGTCAGAAGCTGTGATATTTAAGGCAAAATCCATGGTGGTCCTTGTGCTAAGTTCTTTAAGATTGGGTACCAGTGCTGGCGTGGCCAGTCTGGGGCAATCAGGATCATCTTTGGCCTTTCTTGTTTGGCTTTTATGAGTACCTTTGAAAGGAGAGGTATTGGTGGGAAAGCTTATACTTGTAGATTTTTCCAGCTGAATGAGAGGGCATCCACTTTCCATGCTTGTGGGTGGTAAGTCCTTGTGCAGAATTTCTGTAGCTGGTAATTCATTGGGGATGCGAAAAGGTGTGTTATCATCCTGAACATTTGTGGATGTAATTTCCACTCGTGCAGATTCATGATGTTTCTGCTTAAGTCGTCTGCCAGTGTGTTTTTCTCTCCTGGCAGGAATTGTGCTTGCAGATGAACTTGACAGGTTATAGCGGTGTTCCACAAGGTCATGGCTTGCCTGCAGAGGGGATATGAATGTGTGCCCCCTTGCTTGTTTATGTACCACATAACTGTGGTGTTGTCTGTCTTTAGTAGTAGTTGTCCTGGATGCAGAAGGTCCTTAAAGCTATAAGGGCATTTTGTACAGCTAGCATCTCTTTTTTGATTGATGTGAAGATGCCTTTGTTCTGCGGTCCACTTGCCCTGAATACATTTTCCTGCCATGTGTGCTCCCCAGGCGTAATCCGAAGCATCTGTTGTCAGTGTTTGCCTGGCTGTGGGTTGAGTGAAAGGCTGTCCCTTGTTGAGGTGACAGGCTTGAGCCCACCATCGAAACTCCTGTTGAAGGCAAGGAGTAAGTGGTATTACTGTTTCCAAACTGTGACAGTATTGAGACCAGACACTCTTTAGGTACCATTGTAGTTTCCTCATATGCAGTTTGGCATATGGAATTAGTAGTATGCAAGATGCCATGTAACCCAAGGCCTGCAGAATTTTTCTTGCAGGGAGTTGGGTTTTTGTTGCCATTAGTTGGGAATATTGAGTCAGTTCCCTTTGCTTGTCTGGTGTGAGATATGCCATCTGGGCCGTTGTATTTAAGCTGGCACCCAGGAATATTATCTCTTGTGAGGGCACTATTTGATTTATTTTCATTTACTGTGTACCCTAGGCAAATTGTAACGCCAGATGCTTTAGAAGAATGTCTTTGCTCTCTGCTTGAATAAGGCAGTCGTCCAAGTATGGGTATATTTGAATTCCTTTTTGTCTGCAAAATGCAATTACTGGTGCCAGGCATTTTGTAAAGACCCTGGGCGCAGTAAATAAGCCAAAGGGCAGTGCAGATAATTGGTAATGCATTAAACCTGCTAAGAATCTGAGGTATCTTCTGCAATTTTGTCTCATAGGGACATGCAAATATGCCTCTTTGAGGTCCAAAGTTACGAGCCAAGCTTTCTTGCCCAGCATGGGAAGAAGCTGCTGTAGTGTCAACATTTTGAATTTTGGAACGTTCAGGTAAGTATTTAGAGAAGAAAGATCCAGAATGGGCCTCCAGGCTTTGTCCTTTCTGGGAACCAGAAAAAGTCTTGAGTAAAATCCTTGTCCTTGTTCCTGTTTTGGTACCTTTTGAATAGCTCTCATGTCCATGAGTGCTGTAATTTGTCTTTGAGCCTCTGCCCATTGATTTGGTGGCAGATTTAGCATTCCTTTTAACCTTGGCATAGTGTGAAAGTGGAACCTGTAACCTTGAGACACAATATTGAGAACCCATTTGTCTTTGGTGATCATTTGCCAATTGTGACTGAAAAGTGCCAGTTTTCCCCCCAAGGGGGCTGCCAAGAGAGAGATGTTTGGCATCTGTAGTGGAAAGTCATTGGGGCTGTTTTTTATAAGGTTGAGGCCCGTCTTCCCCTTCTTTCTGGGTTGAAGTACCCCACTGTAGAGGCCTGTAAGTACCCTGTGGTTGACCTCTGCCTCTTGGACGTCTGTATCTGCCCCTTTGAGGTCCGTCTGAAATTGGAAAGGACCAATTTTTTGTTGGGCAATTTCTGCTAAATCGAGGAGGCTGAACCTGTAAGAAATCCTTCACCGTTTGCATAGATTTTGCTTTACCCTCCATTTTCTTTAATACCTCTTCTGCCTTAACTCCAAACAAAACATCCTGCTGCAAAGGTGCATCTAATAATTTTGCTTTAACATGATCTGGTAATGTCTGCTCTTTTAACCAAGCATGTCTTCTAATGACAGACCCTGTAACTGCTGCTCTACAGAAGGCCTCCAAAGAATCAAAACCACATTGCAAAGTATGTTTTCCCACTTGTTCAGCTGATGCAATAAATCCTGCATTTCCTTATAATTAGGAAGATCTGAATTTGGAAGCATTTTTTGTTTCAACTGAGACATCAACTATTGCTGATATTTAAGCATGTGAAACTAGCAATTTAAGTCTCTCATTGCTAAAGTTGCAGACATATACACTTTCTTCCCCCATCTGTCTAATGCTCTGGAATCTCTGTCAGAGGGGACTGGATTTTTTGCTGTAGAGGCCTTTACCCCTTTGGGACCCTGGGAAATAATTTCAGGGTCAGCAACAGGGCTTTTATAAAGGAATTTGTGTGAGTCAGGGACTCTGTAGTATCTGTCTGGCTTAACTGGAGCAGGAGGTAAAGAATCAGGATTTAAACTGGATTCAGAGTAAACATCATCCACAATATCTAACACTGGCAGAATAGCAAGGGGTCTGTGTTGAGGTAATAAAAGGAAATCTCTGAGCCTTTTCTTGGATCCTGAGTAATCCTGGCCCTCCCAATGGAAATGCTCCCGCATGGTATGTAAGGATTCCCCAAAGGAGTAGTCCTCTGGTAGACAGGCTGAAGGAATAGATTCCTCAGCATCAGAATCCTCATAAGGGGGTAAAGTGTATCCTTGGTCTGAGGATGAGTCTGAGGAGATGGACACCTGGTCGGATCTGTCATAGTCTGCATCCTGTCTAGGCCTTTTATCAGGTGGAGGGTGGGACCCCCTGATCAGAGTAATTAGGTCTTCGGCCATTTTGAACATCTGTTTCTTAGGCATGGAGGCCTGTCCTGACGAATGCTAAAGTTGTTTCTTTGTTTTGGGTTTAACAGAAGATTTAATGGTTAACCGAGTAGGCCTGAAAACACCCTCTGAAGCTGCAGGTTGTTCAGCTACTCCGGAGCCCTCTGAAGGGTTAGTCTAAGTAGGCCGCAAGTCTGATGTATCCGAAAGCAGCCATCTCCACGTGGGAGTCAGAGGCAGCCTGTGGTTCCAAAGAAGTGGTTGTCAGGGGCTGCGAAGGCACCTTGCTGAAAACCGGAGAACCGGCGACTGGCCTAGAAGAGGCTTCGTCGTCAGTTTTGGGCCTCGGATGCCTGTCCTTGTCCTTGCGTTTTTTGTGTAACCCGGTCGTCGGTAGTTCCGATGGCATGGTGTAATTACATTTTCTGCCAAAATAATGTTGGGCAAAATCAAACCGACGTTTAATAGTGGGCTTGTTAAACCTAGCACAAAACCGACAACCTGTGACGTCATGGTCTGGGCCTAGGCATGGGATAAAATAGGAATGGAAATCCTTATGAGGTATTTGCTTCCCACAAGAAATACAATTATTAACCTTTACTGATATCGGTCTGAGGCAAGAAAAAGTTTCCCCAACGGGGTACTTAGCTTTGTAGAAGACTTTGGTTCTGGATTCGGAATGAAAATTTCAGGAGTCGGCCCACTGGCACTTGCGAACTGCTTTTGCATCGGGCACCGCGCAGCAAGAAAGACTAAAGAAAATGGAGTTGGCTGCATCTTACATACCCCTGGCGCACTGACATCAGGGAAGAAGCGACAGCAACCGACGCCGGACCAAGACTTTGGAACTCGGGCAGACTGTGGGACTGCCTGACAGCAGGATAACCCAAGTGTAATGACTGCAGCAGTGTAACACTATGAACATCTGCATTAATCTAGGCAAGACTATAGAGTTAACTAGGGTCAACTATGGGCAAGCACACACAAGATCTTCAACCCAAACTCTTCTGACCACAGTGAAATCTACCAAGAAAATAATTCTCCATGTAAAAAATATGAATTTGGAAGAGGAAGCCGACTGAAAGGGAGGAACAGTTAGCTTCTCCAAAACAAATTATGGGTCACAAGGTGAAACAGAAGATTTGAAAGAAGGCTGTAGTGGAAAGATGACTTTTAGGAAGGTTTAGCACACTTTAATATAGCATAAGGATGCAAAATTTGTACTGCCATGAAAATTTGATACAACAGCTAGATAGCCTTTCACAGAGTACCACCTGAGTCCCGTGTCTAAAATCAGAGACAAATATTACAAAATAGTGAGGACTAGGAATGTAAGTGGTGCTAGTCCTTTAGCCACAGCTCAGATACAGAAACACTGACTGCAGTACTTCTTCCTAGTGGCAGGTCTCTGACCAGAAGTCAGGATATGGACCACCCTGTTAAGGTATACAGGGTCCTTAACCATCATGGAAACCTGAGAAACCAATTGTCATTTATGTAGTGTGCAGGTTCAGTCAAGGCTTACTGGTTAGGTGAGTCAAAGTTCTTGGTTGGCTTTAGCAGACAAGGCTAAGGGGAACCAGATATGTATGCCAAAAGGGGGCCATCAAGATCACTTTAGCCCTCTCAAGGTAATTTGGGATAAGGAAAAATGGAAGAAAGATATGAAGTCTCAAGGGCCACTTTTGGAAGAGTGCATCTCTAGGCTGTCCTCCTGAAAGAAAATAAGAAAAAACAAGTTGCTGCATTTGAAACTGATCCGTGATACAAAGAGTTCACACCAAGGCTGTTCCAAGCAGCAAGAGAGAGACTGGACCATCAAAAGATTAAGGGAACACTGTTGTGGCATCAGTAGACAGTAACTGCACATTTTTGCAAGAGAACAGGCTAGGATATGCACAGCAAAAAGAAAGTGACTGGAGAAAAATGTCCATTCCCACACTCTTAAGGTCTCACAAACACAGGATAAAAATGAGCTACCCCCATGTATATATACACACACACACACACACACACACACACACACACACACACACACACACACACACACACAAGAAACCACTGTCATGTTGTCACAGTGGATGGCAACTGTACTAATGGGAAAGGAGTCCTGAAATATCTGCAGGGTGAGAAGGGAGGTACTCATTTCAAGTATGCCAATATGCAGACTGGCCTCTTTGTGTCAGCTTATGCCTTGGACTGCCTGTTCCAAAAAATGCCTACTCCCAAATGACAACAGATACATCCATGGTCACTGTTAATTTGGGGGTTGGGTTTGAAAGGGTCAGCCCAGTGAAAAGCTTGATTTGAGAGCCCACCAAAGAAGATGGCCATCACATTTATCTGGATCAGAGTATCAAGCTGATCCCACCAGTCCTTTTCTTTTAAACATCTTCATCACTTAAAGCACATGTACATTACTAAAAAAGAGAACAAACCATATTAACATTTATCTTATTCATACATTACTCATTACTTATGTACTCTTTCTTTCTAACATGCGTGCACTCTAGCATTACATAAATTATTCAGTTCCTGCCTTCCCTTAAACCTCACTCCTCCTCTTGAGTATTCTGTATGTACTGTTACTACAAATTCCATTTTATGTTAATTGTTTTCTCTTTTCCAATGAATCCAATTCCAGTTCTTTAATCTCCTTTACAACATTCGGTACTTCAGTTACAGTTGATTTTAGACCAATTTCCATTTTATAGTAACTGTTTTTTTTTTTTTTGGCAGCTAGTAGCATTAAATTTAACAAGGCTTTTACTATGTTTAAGCAATTCAGATCCTGTGTCCCAGCTCAAAGACAATTACTTCCTTACTTACACCGATTTTCTCACCTAATATTTGACAACACACTGTAGGGAATTTTTAAAATCTGCAGTGCCAACTCATTACATTCCAAAAAAAAAAAAAAAAATAGTTCCACTTAACCCTTTCCTCTTACATCACACCTCTAGCATTTGCTATCTACCCAAGAAAAATTCTCTGAAGTCTGTTTGGAGTACAAAAACCTATGCAAACACTTTCACGCGATAATATCCCACTGAACCTTGAGTGTCTAGTGACGCACTTTCATGAAGTATCATGTGTGAAGCAGCATGAAGCCAACTGATGCCACGAGTCACAGTGTTTGAATTCAGACAGCTTCAGTAACTATGCTGTCATGAATTATTTATAAAACCTGTGGCTTTGATGATCTGAACCTTGTCTATATAACATTCTTCATTATTTTCATGCATTATGCCCGCTTTTAACAATTACCACTTACTCCAACAGTACATAAATTGCTTAACTCCTGCCTTTCTTTAAACCTCACACATTTGCCTGAACATTATTCTGAACATATTGTTCCCACAAATTCCATTTATTTTTATGTAATTTCCTTTTTCCGTTTTCGAAAGGTCCTACCCTCCAGTTCATTTATCACTGTTAAAATATCCAGTAATTCAACTACAGTTGGCTTAGTTATTAATTTCTATTTTCTAGTAATTACCTTTTTTTGGCAGGTTAACAGCATTAAACTTAGCAAGGCCTTTCTACATCTGGGCAATTCAGATCCTATATCCCAGCTGAAAGGAATGATTTTTCTTAGTTACAAACATTTGCTCCTCCAACATTTCTGAAAAGTACTTTTTAGGAAAGTTTTAAAATTTGCCAGCTGGTTACATTTCTACCCTCCCCCCCAAAAAAAAGTTCCCAGTTACCTTTATCTATTTCTTGTCATACCTTCAGCATTTGCTACCTACACAAGGAAATGTTTCTGTTTCACTACTTACTTAACTATGCAAACACTTCTAATACTTAGGAGCCATACATATACCCTTCCATTGCTCCTTTGTACACTGCCATCCCATTCTCTTCAAAGCTCCTCTGACAAGAGTCTTATACTTAAGAAATTGCAGCTTGGTCTTATTAAATTTGTCAGTTCTGTCAGTCTTGGCAGATGAGTCTACATGCTCCCTTCTGAAAAACACACACACACATATATATATATATATATATATATATATATATATATATATATATATATACACACATATATATATATATATATATATATATACACACATATATATATATATATATATATACACACACACATATTCCACTAACAGGTTCTGTGACCAGTTTTGGGGGGGGTGTAACATTCTGTTGACTCAGTATGAAATGCGTGTCACCACAACTGGGTACTTCAATGCATTTTCAATGAAGGTGCTCTTGTGCTTCCCATTGTTAGGGAAAACACCGGTGACCAAATCTGCAGAATCTTGAAAATGCCCATCACAGACTTCTTGGATGGAGACAGACTTACAGGGTGAACAGATTCAGACCCAGAAGCCCTACATGATTTACTTTCAGAGTAATGGGAAGCCCGGGCTGTCCTGTTAAAGGAAGCAACCTCCTGGGCATGCTTAGAAGATACAGGTGCCAGAAACACAAGTACATCTTAAGATACTTTCTTGACAAAATGTGCAACCTTAGGTTTTTTTAAGAAGTAGTAGCCACATCCATGTCTACAGGCAGCTTTCTGTTGGGAGAAACCTCTTAGAAAAAGAAGGGTAAGCCTCAGCTGACACAGTCATATAGATGGACAAAGCCGCGTCTACGGCCCAGTCACCCAGTTCGATTAGTGGCTCAACCAGCTGGGGAACTGGCAGGGAAGGATGGGTGCACACATCCTTGGGGGGGGGGCATTCACCTGGATTGTTCCTCATGTTAGACCCCTTGAAAGTTTCGGATGGGGGGTGTCTTTAGAGGGGATGCGTACAGCACACTGGCTGAGTTGCCACAAGGTGAGACAATACACCAGCATGTTCCCACTGCACACCTGTCCTTTGATGTCAACAGATAAATGTGTGGGGAAACATAAAGCAGTGCATAAGTAACCCACCCAAGGCAGCAATATGACAGTCCCAGGACACCTCAATCACCTCTCTGACCTCAACTCAAATCAGATAAGAGTCCAGGAGAGGCTTGGAAGTATATTTAAACCTAATAATCGAGGAGGGGCACCAGGGACCACCGATAGTCATCTGCTTGAATGAAAAAAAAAATTAAATGAAATAAAAATAAAAGGGGAAGCCTGAAACTTAAGAGTGAGTGTTGCTTGTATGTTGCTTATTTTCCTACTTATATTTCTTTCTTTAATGGTGGAGTTGGGGGTGCTGCGGTAGCGTTGTCGCCTCATAGCAAGGCGCTGTCCCGTTCGATTCTCAGAGCATTTTCTGTGTGGAGGCATACGTGAATGGGGCGTGCCTTCATTGAAGGTTGTGCGTCAGGGCTGGTAACCCGGTACGTAAAAATCCACTACCAATCATTAGTGGACCGGAGTTCCGTTGTGGCGACCCCTAACCGGGAAAAGCTGAAAGACACAAACAAATGGTGGAATTGTAGACTAAATAGATCCTGTAAACTTTGAACAGACATCACAACTGTTAACAGTTGGTTTACAGTGAACAAGTTTACTTTAAACTTTAACACCTTTATTGAATTATCACCTGTGACATAAGCAAATTTACATTTATACAAAAGTAATCAAACTGTATTAACAAATTAACATTAACAAACATTATACTTCACATATATTGCTGTATATGATATATTGCTACATATCATATAACCTAAGCAACATTACATAAATTATTCAATTCCTTCCCCTTTTTTTAAACATGAAACATCTTTATTAAACCGTCACTTATGACATAAGCAATCATACATTTATATAAATGAAAACTAACCACATTGACACAATCCTAGTTGCAAACATTTTATATCACAAACCATACTGACACACTCCCAGTTGCAAACATTTTTATAATCTACCCAATCACTTTCAGTCAAACATTACTATAGCTCATTTAAGTCCGGACTTCTTTTAAACCTCATTTCTCTCCTGTATGTATAAGTTCCCACAATTCCCATTTTTCCTATGTACTGATATCAGAGTACAGGCAAAGAAAAAGAAGTAGGAGGGTCCTAAACGAAAGATCAGCACTGGTAGAGTTCTAGTAGAATCTAGAACAGAAGCTGCCATTAAAAAAAGGAATAATTAGTACAGCATGCTGGGTGGGCGAACTGGTGTGACAAGGGAGATGATTTTTTTGAGCTATGATACAGAATCAGAATCGCCTAGACATGGTAAGGCCTTGTTTAATTATGCTGGCTACCAAAAAGCAATTATGCAATTACTAGAAAATGGAAAAGCTTACATTAAACGTGTCAAAAACTGTAAGCATGCTTTCTGGCACAAATCAAAAGGTAAAAATAAATAACCCACTAAACATTACATACTGGACCCAGGCATCAACAAAATCATGCATGTACAATCAAGTATAGTCAGTGTCAGTTTTGCAACAGATAGCACACTCTCGCCTTTAGTGCAGAAGGTTGTGGGTTCATTTCTCACACCATGTAGATAGATGGCACTACAGTGCAGCATAAGGGTGGGATAGCTGCACTCCTGATGTTAAATCGAGGTCCTATCTGCTTGTGTTGGTTGTAGCACAGGTGCATTTAAAATATCCCATGGAACCTATCAAACATGTAGGGGTTCTTTATTTAAAACATTATGTGCAAAATTATTTACAAAATTACATATTTACAATTTATACAATGTACAATTATTCATTTCTTTCCTGTATTACTATACATTCATAATTATATTTTCCTTTATTTGAGCTTGTCATCATTGTCCTTATTAGACCCCTGCTCCTTTTTCCATAACCACCATCTAAGTTTCCTTAAGCAGAGATTAGCAGTAATTTTATCGTTAAACATGGTTTCATTTATCGTTTCAATCCAAATGGTAAATACATGTGTTTTATACCTATAATATCCATATATAATCATATCCATATTTCTATTATTCACCTTCAAAAAAACTTTTCTTCACATAGGTTTGCCACCCAAATTTTGTAACCCTTATATGTTGTAAAAAAAAATATTCTGTAGTTTCGTCTTTGCCACAACATATGCAAACGCTTATGCCATATAAATAAACAAGTAAATTTCCTTTTATTTGGTAATTTATCTCTAATCTTCACAAAACAATTTTGACATTCCACTTCCTTATTACACCATACTTTTCGTACTTTATAGCTTTAACTTTTTCATTTGTTAAATCAGCCCAAGGATTAATATAACACTGTACTCATTTGTTAAATCAGCCCAAGGATTAATATAACACTGTACTCGTTTGTTAAATCAGCCCAAGGATTAATATAACACTGTACTCATTTGTTAAATCAGCCCAAGGATTAATATAACAACACTGTACTCATTTGTTAAATCAGCCCAAGGATTAATATAACAACACTGTACTCGTTTGTTAAATCAGCCCAAGGATTAATATAACACTGTACTTGTATGTTAAATCAGCACAAGGATTAATATAAAGTACAGTTTTGTACCTACCATAAATGTAGATGTTCGAAGATCCACATTGCTGCAGTCCTTACACTTGGGTAGTCCGCTGTCCTCGGTCGGCCCGAATATCAAAGTATAAGGCTGACGTCGGTCAAGGCGCATTTGACTGACATCAGGACGTCAGGGTACAAATGCGCATGACCGACGTCATATCCTCAGTCTTTTCTTGCCCCAGATGTCAGAAGACCTAAAAATAAAGGTCAAAACCAAAAGACAGCAAACACCCAACCAACCACCCTTGCACTAACTATATGTACAAAATATACAAAATACACAATATGTACAACCCAACCCACACAACCACCTCTAACTGCAGAGAGAAAGTGGGGGCGGTAAATTGGACTGCAGCAATGTGGATCTTCGAACATCTACATTTATGGTAGGTACAAAACTGTACTATGTTCTTCATCTCACATTGCTGCAGTCCTTACACTTGGGTAGAATCCCAAAGCAGAGGTAAGGGAGGATGGCTAACTACAAGGAAGCAGGAGCTGCCAACATGCCCTGCAAAACAGCAGTGGCAAAACCAGCCCTGGATTTAGAGTAAAGTGGCAGGTGATAATGCCTAGAGAAAGTATGCACTGAACTCCAAGTAGCTGCCTCCAAAATATCCTTGGTTGCCAAAGCTGTTGAAGTGGCAGTAGCCCTAGTGGAATGAGGCCTAATCCCAGCTGGAACCTCCTTGCCATGATGGGAATAACAGAAAGCAATGCAAAACCCAATCCACTTAGAAATAGTTTGTTTAGACACAGGCATGCCCTGAGAACTCAAGGCAAAAGAAACAAACAACTGCTGAGACTGCCTGAACCCTTTAGTTCTGTCCAAATAATAACGCAACTGCCTGTGTACATCTAAAGTGTGCAAAATCTTTTCCCCTTTATTTTGGGGATTTGCATAAAAAGTAGGCAAATGAATAGTTTGGTTTAAAGCCACACTAGAAACCACCTTAGGCATAAAGGAAGGATTAGTACGTAATGATACCCTATCCTTATGGAAAATCAAGAAAGGCTCAACTGCCATAAGGGCCTGCAATTCAGAAACCCTTCTTGCAGAGGTAATTGCCAACAAAAAAGCAGTCTTCCATGATAAATATTTCAACTCAGAAGTAGCTGCAGGCTCAAAAGGTTGTAGAGTGAGTTTCTCCAACACAAAATTGAGATCCCAAGCAGGAGTAGGAGCTCTTCGTGGGGTCTTATATTCTTTGCCCTCTAAGAAATTGCTTGAATAAAGGATGAGAAAACAATGGTGGGACACAATCATAGTGAGCCGAAATTGCTGCAGCATGAACCTTAATAGAAGAGAAAGACAAACCCTTGTCCAGTAACTCAGTAAGATATTGAAGAGCCACACTCAAATTAGGCTCAGAAACATCAAAATCTTTGCTGCACTCCCAAAATAAAAATCTCTTCCATTTATCTGCACACTTTCCTTGTACTAGGCCTTCTAGCTTCCAAAATCACATTCAAAACTTGTTGTGGAAGTTGAGACCTCTATGGTTCAAAACAGAATATGCCAGGCTGTCAGGTGCAGAGAGTGAAGTTTGACATTCAGCAAATGGCTGTCCTCCTGTGACAACAGGTGTGGAATTGAAGGCAAGGCCATGGAGGCGTCCGCACCAGACTTCTCAGTAATGGGTACCAGTGCTGTCGAGGCCAATCTGGAGCTATTAAAATCATCCTTGGCTTGTCCTGTCTGACCTTTAGAAGTACCTTTGGGAGGAGAGGCAGAGGAGGAAAGGCATACACATGAAGATTGCTCCAATTGAAAGAAAGAGCATCCACTTTCCAAGCTGTGGGATGAAACCTTTTGTGCAAAACTTTGGCAGCTGATGGTTTAGTGGAGAAGCGAACAGATCTATGTCTGGAGTTCCCCATGACACTGTCAATTTCTGAAATACTTGAGGATCCAATTTCCACTCGTGGGGATCCATAATTGTCTGCTCAACACATCTGCTAAGGAGTTCTGTGCTCCTGGCAGAAACCTTGCCTGAAGATTGAGCTGTAAACTGAGAGCAGTCTCCCACAAAATCATTGCTTGCCTGCATAGAGGATAAGAATGCGTTCCCCCTTGCTTGTTGATGTACCACATGACAGTTGTGTTGTCTGTTAGAACCAACACCTGCCCTGGAAGAAGTAATTCCTTGAAAGCTATTAATGCAAACTGGACTGCTAACATCTCCTTCATGTTGATATGCAGATGTTGTAGTCTGGCAGGCCACTTGTTTTGTATCCACTTTCCATGTAGATGAGCTCCCCAAGCTTTGTCTGAGGCATCTGTCGTTAAAATCTGACTCGCCTCTGGCCGGGTCACAGAGAGTCCCTTGTTTAGGTGACATTCCTGAGCCCACCATAAAAATTCCTTTTGAATGCAAGGTATTATTTGAATGACAGTGTCCAGATCCTGGCAGTGCTGTGTCCATACATTTTGAGATACCATTGTAGCTTCCTCATATGCAGTTTGGCATTGGGAAGCACCAGAATACAAGATGCCATGAACCCTAATGCTTGAAGGACTGTCCTTGCAGTCAGCACGGACTGATGAGATAGTTGACGGAAGTAAAGGGATAGACTCTTTTGTTTGTCCGGGGTTAGAAAGGCCATCTGGGATGCTGTATTCAGTCTCACACCCAGAAAGCACATGTCCTGAGAGGGTACTAGACTGGACTTTATTTCGCTCACAGAATACCCCAGGCATCTTAGCACTGCTATCACATATTCCAAATGATGAAGAAGCTCTTCCCTTCCTTGGGCCAAAATCAGGCAGTCGTCCAAATAAGGATAGATCTGTATTCCTTTTAACCTGAAGAAAGCTATCACTGGAGCCAGAACTTTCGTGAATACTCTGGGCGCAGTAGATAAGCCAAAGGGCAATGCAGAGAACTGATAGTGAGAAGTCCCAGCTCGAAACGCAGATACTTCCTGCAACTTAGTCTGATAGGAACATGAAGGTAAGCCTCCTTGAGATCCAAAGTTACCATCCAATGATCCTTGCCCAGCAGAGGTAAAAGCTGCTGTAACGTCAACATTTTGAACTTGGGAATGTCCAGATAAGTGTTGAGGGTAGATAAATCCAAAATTGGTCTCCACGTGTTCCCCTTCTTTGGTACTAGAAACAGGCGAGAGTAAAATCCTAGGCCCACTTCTGGCATAGGGACCGGCTGTATGGCCCCTATTTGGAGTAACAGAGAAATTTGCTTGTGAGCCTCTATTCTTTGTTGAGGAGGAATGTCTGGCATGCCTTTTGAAAGGAGGCAAGGTATGGAAATAAAACCTGTAACCGTGGTGTATGATATCCAATACCCATCTGTCTTGGGTAATTAAACTCCAATTTTCTTTGAAAAGTGCCAACCTTCCTCCCAAAGGTGCTGCCAGACGAGAAGGCTCTGGCAGCTGAAAAGGTAGGTCATTGGGTCTGTTTACGAAAGGACTGACCCCTGCCCTCACCCGAAGACTGTGCAGGAGAACTCCCTGTTCTAGGCCTGAAAGAGCCCTGAGCTCTGCCCCTACCACGTCTAGATCTACCCCTAGACTGGGAATCATAAGAAGGGTACGTCCACCCCTTAGTAGGCCAATTTCTACTAAACTTTGGAGGCTGGACCTGCAAAAAATCTTTAACAGTCTGCATAGACTTAGCCTTGTCTTCCATTTTCTTTAAAACTGCCTCAACAGGAGGACCAAATAACACATCAGATTGTAAAGGAGCATCTAAAATCCTTGTTTTAACATGTTCAGACAAATTTTGATCCCTTAGCCAGGCGTGCCTGCGAAGAACTGACCCAGTGGCAGCCACCCTAGACGAGGCCTGTACAGCATCAAAACCACATTGCAAAGAATGCTTACCCACCTGTTCAGAAACATGCACTAAATCTTGCAACTCTTTACAATCAATACCTACTGCCAGAGCATCAACCTTAGACTTTAATTGTGAAAGGAGATAGTTCTGGTACTTCAACATGTGAAACTGGCAATTCAAAGCCCTCATAGCAAGAGTGGAAGAAGTATAAACTTTCTTTCCCCATCTATCCAAGGCCCTAGCCTCTTTGTCTGCAGGAACCGGATTCTTAACAACAGAAGCCTTAACACCTTTAGGCCCCTGACTAACAGTTTCTGGGTCAGCCCTAGAACTCTTAAAAAGATACTTATGAGCTTCAGGCACCCTGTAATACCTATCTGGCTTAACAGGAGCAGGAGGCAAAGAATCAGGATTAAGAGAAGCCTCTGCAAAAACATCTTCTACTACATCCAAAACAGGAGTTATAGCCAAAGGCCTATGCTGGGGTAAAAACAAAAATTCCCTAAGCCTTTTCCTGGAATCAGAGAAGTCCTGACCTTCCCACTTAAAATGCTCCCTCATGGAATGAAGAGTTTCTGAAAGAGAAAAATCCTCAGGAGGAGAAGCAGAAGGAGTAGAATCATCCAGATCAGAATCAGAATAAGGAGAGTACTCCTGCAAGTCTTCAGCCAAGACTCTGAAACATCCGAAGCCTGCTCAAAACCCCCCAGCTCAGGCTCCAACCTAGGTCTCTTATCAGGAGGGGGCATAGAACCCCTAATTAAAGCAATCAAATCTTCTGCCATTTTAAGCATATGCTTCTTGGGCACAGTACCTGAAGAGCTAGGGGTAACACCAACTGAAGCCAAACCTGGCCTGCCCTGGGAGAAGCCTTTGAAACAGAAGGAGAGGGCCTAGCCACCCTAGGAAGGGAGGGAGTATAGTAACCTGAGAAGCTCCCTCAGCCTGACTTGCCTCCTGAGAGGCCACATCTTGCAATAATAAGGTCTCACCCTGGGAACACAAAGAAACCTCCGGCGGAGCCACCGGCTCCACCGACACCTCCAAAGAACCGGCGTCCCCTACAGACGGTTCTTCTAGCCTAGGCTTAACTGCCTTGTCCTTGCGCTTCTTCGAAGAAGCGGGCGTCGGAGCATCCGACGGCATTTTATTATTACACCGCTTCCCAAAGACTAACCTTGCACAATCCAACCTTCTCTTTATAGTGCGTTTATTAAATCTAGCACAAGAGCGACAGCCAACAACGTCGTGCTCAGGCCCTAAGCAAGGAATACACAAAGTATGATAATCTCTATGCGGTATCTGTTTCCCACAAGAAATACAATTATTGACTTTTTCTGACATCCGGTAAATCACTGAGGCAAGAAAAAACTAAAATATTCCCCAACGGGGCACTTAGCCAACTTTGAACTCGGTCTGAAACTTCAAACTTGAAAAATCTCAGAACGCCAACCGGCACTTGCAATGCTGCTTCTGCATCGGACCATGCGGCAAAAAAGACTGAGGATATGACGTCGGTCATGCGCATTTGTACCCTGACGTCCTGATGTCAGTCAAATGCGCCTTGACCGACGTCAGCCTTATACTTTGATATTCGGGCCGACAGAGGACAGCGGACTACCCAAGTGTAAGGACTGCAGCAATGTGAGATGAAGAACATCACTGTACTCATTTGTTAAATCAGCACAAGGATTAATATAACACTGTACTCGTTTGTTAAATGAGCCCAAGGATTAATATAACAACACTGTACTCGTTTGTTAAATCAGCCCAAGGATTAATATAACAACACTGTACTCATTTGTTAAATCAGCCCAAGGATTAATATAACAACACTGTACTTGTTTGTTAAATCAGTACAAGGATTAATATAACACTGTACTCGTTTGTTAAATCAGTACAAGGATTAATATAACACTGTACTCATTTGTTATATCAGTACATGGATTAATATAACAACACTGTACTCATTTGTTAAATCAGCACAAGTATTAATATAACACTGTACTCATTTGTTAAATCAGCCCAAGGATTAATACAACACTGTACTCATTTGTTAAATCAGCCCAAGGATTAATACAACACTGTACTCATTTGTTAAATCAGCCCAAGGATTAATATAACACTGTACTCGTTTGTTAAATCAGCACAAGGATTAATATAACACTGTACTCATTTGTTAAATCAGCCCAAGGATTAATATAACAACACTGTACTCGTTTGTTAAATCAGCCCAAGAATTAATATAACATTGTACTCGTTTGTTAAATCAGTACAAGGATTAATATAACACTGTACTCGTTTGTTAAATCAGCACAAGGATTAATATAACACTGTACTCGTTTGTTAAATCAGCCCAAGGATTAATATAACACTGTACTCGTTTGTTAAATCAGCCCAAGGATTAATATAACACTGTACTCGTTTGTTAAATCAGCCCAAGGATTAATATAACACTGTACTCGTTTGTTAAATCAGCCCAAGGATTAATATAACACTGTACTCGTTTGTTAAATCAGCCCAAGGATTAATATAACACTGTACTAGTTTGTTAAATCAGCACAAGGATTGATATAACACTGTACTCGTTTGTTAAATCAGCACAAGGATTAATATAACAACACTGTACTCATTTGTTAAATCAGCACAAGGATTAATATAACACTGTACTCATTTGTTAAATCAGTACAAGGATTAATATAACAACACTGTACTCGTTTGTTAAATCAGCACAAGGATTAATATAACAACACAGTATTCGTTTGTTAAATCAGCACAAGGATTAATATAACAACACTGTACTCGTTTGTTAAATCAGCACAAGGATTAATATAACACTGTATTATGCTCTTTTTATACAACACTTTCATTTTCAATTTCATTTTTTTACTTTCCATAAAACTATTTTTCTTGATAATATCTCATTTCATCATTCATACATCCTTTTCATATTTTGAAAAATTTTAAATACCCCAATACCACTCATATTTATATTTTACCAGATTTACTACTTACTTCTCATTTTTATCTTTTATCTGAAGCAAAAAACTCTATACAAATTCAAAGAAGCAACATATACAATTGGGTTTACTAAACCTAAACTTCCGTCTTTTCTTATCCAGATACTCCTTTCTTCACTGGATTCAGTCTAGAACTTCATATAAAAGAAAAACAATGCTCGGTAGTATTTTTCACAAATTATGGGCAACATAAGGACACTTACTAAATATGCCATCATTCCCAGTATGCCATCATTCCCAGTATAATTGAATAAATCAAATGAACCTTTTTATTACAAGATAACATGTACGTTTTCCAAAAACAACAAAGCTCCTTAAAGTCATCTGTTTGCTTCTTCCATTGTTCTTCTCTTACACTTTTACCTTTACATCTTATACCCAACACATACAGGTCTTCCATGAAAAAAAAATTTCCTCCTATCTTTGCTATATCACCCAGTACCTCATACTCGTCTTTAGTTAAATCCACGCCTATTGTGCTTAATATATATAAAACATGTTACTTCTTTCATCCAGACGTAGCTTTTCGTAATTAGTATAATACCATCTTTATAAATCAACGTAACTGGAATTTTTGTCCCTTCATTAGTAATATAAGTAGCATATTTCATATGTATATTTACATTTCTAACCAGTACATTCACAACTAATGCAAGCAGTACACTAAACACGGGACATGCTTGACATATGCCATTCTTTATATCTATTTCTTTGCTTAACTGTCTGTTCACTAAAATTCTTACTTTATTTTTGTTATATGCTGAACACACATTCTTAATTTTCTCACTAATATTTTCTTATAAATATCCACAAAAGTTCATGCTGTACTGTAACAACTTATGTATCCAACCACAAGCTTTGTTTCCTGGCATCCCTTTCTTTTTGAAGTATACATGCCATCTATCATAATATTTTTCATTTTACTTTCCACTCACTCCTGAATTATTTTCATAAATATCTTGTAACCTGCATTGTTCAATACTACAGGTGTCCAATTTTTTGATTTAATTTTTGTCTTTCTTTTCCATACAAATTTAAATATACCACTGTATAAAATCTGTATACATACAACCATCATTAACCACTCATTCATAACCTTTTAAGAATTTTTATTCTGCCAATCTAAGAATTCTTACAGAAGTGTTATCCTCTTCCATCTAGGCCTGCAACTGACTGCAAATTAACTTGTCCACATATTTTATCTAATTCTGTAACTGTATAAAAATTGTCTTTCCTCACGTTTGTGTGAAGTTGCTCTTTACACAATCACTAGAAGTTAGATTTCCCTATAAAAATACACTTCAAAACTTTTCTTTAGTCCCACATTACTCACAGGGCAACTAGTTTGCATATTGAGCAGCATTTACACATTTAGTTTGGACTACTTAGGTCTGCTTAACCTTATTACACTCAGAGGACTATCACTGCTCAGACAGCATCTGGTTTGGGCACTTGGCAGCACTGCAGGTCAGGTTAGCTGCAGATTACACCAAGTAAGCACCCTTCCCTTGTCCAGTTACAAACACCCTCCTATCCTTTGCAAGCACACATTAGGACATGCAACCATGGATGGGCATTTTCCTGCTGTCTCTTAATCGGGCTTGGTGGACATTGGCATCCTGAGACAATGTAGCAACTACCTTATGTACATTGACAACCACTTAATTCTTTAATAGAAAGATACAGTACGTGAGAGATGTAGTTACACATTGACACTGGAGGCTAGACTCTCACAAGCAAACATACAAAAAGCAGCATACAGGCTTTCAGCAACCTGCACGCATCACTCACCATACCCACAAAAGACCACACACACACAGACCCTCATATGCTGAGGTACTTGCATACAACTTACCCAAACCTCAAATGCCTCTGAAGTGTAATCCTCAAACTCCGCATGCACACAAACAAGACAATTCCCATCACAACTCATACAGCCACATTTCACTGTGTCTCAACTACAAAGCCCATAAGGCAAAACACTCCACAGCCCACTATTCTGGTCATCCATTATGAGACAAACTGATGTCCCTCTTACCAGGCTGGATAAGGAGAAGGTTACAGTTAGTTGGCTGTCAAGGGCCAAGATCTGCCAGAGCACATAAGAACTCAGGTCACTTACCTCAAAGTTCCAGTATGACTCAATCACAGTTCATGTGGGTGCGAATGACCAGAGACAATACCTCCTTCAACTATATGAAGAGAGACATGATCAAGCTCTCAGAATGTGTCACATGCTGGTATGAGCCTATCACTGAGCAGCATTCTACTATCTCCAAGGATAATGTCACAACACAAAATGACAGATTAACAATTGGCTTAGCTACTGGTGTCATTCCAAAGGGGTTAAATGCTTGTCAGCCTGGAAGGACATGGTTGACATGCACACTGCTTTGCAAGGGATGGTCTTCACCTGTCACACCTAAGCTTTCAAATACTAGTTAAAACATTATCCACCCCACAGTGCCTTTTTTTATGCACTACCAGACAAACCTTCCAACATAACAAAAGCTACTCAGGACAAGCTAAATGTTACAGCTCAATGCTAGGACTCTCAATAAGAAACTGTACTCCCTGGAAGCTCTCCTCATCCTGAAGATTGCGGACATCTGTGCAGTTACTGAAACATGGTTCAAAGCCATGGAAAGCACTCTGGCAGTTCATGGCTTTAACACCTTTCATACATTCCAACCACCCACAGAACATGAAAGGTACACCTCCTACTTTTGCACCATCTACATAAAGGATAAGCACACCTCAAGGCTGATCAAACAATATGACATGCTTGAGCTACTCCATGTCCAACCAGCTAGGATGAAAATCCATTACCATATTCTTGCTAGCTACAGGTCCCCCATCGTGAACCAGGAAACCCATACATCATACCTGAAGTTACTAAAATCTCTCGCCATCCAGCACAATACAATCTTCACGAGTGATGTTAACTACCCCAACATTAATTGGGAGGCATACCCAACCACTAACATGCAGGCCAAAGATTTCTTGACTTTATAAAGTCAAATGTCCTAGAACAGCTAGTCTGTACTCCCACTAGGGGAATGAACATCCTAGATATGGTACTCCCAAACATGGGAGAGCACCCCCCCACACACATACACAAACATAGTATGATGTCCTCACTGTTACGATCAGATTACAAAGCAGTTTCCTTTGACTGTGCCCCCCACCTAACCCCAAAAACTTTTAAGAAATTAACTAAGGTAAATTTCTCCTATTAAAGGATGGCATAGATATATTCCAAGCTCCTCCAAACCCAGAAAACACAGAAACCAATGCAGAGGCATACACAAAAGTCCTGTATGACCATATAAACAACTGCACAGAAATAGCAGTAACAGAGTGAAATAAACTAAAGTCAAATTGCAAAAACAAGCCACCCTAGTGGACGCCTGGTATTAATAGGTTGTACAACAAAAGAAAGAAAATCCTGTTGAGAAGTGAGAGGGAATGTGTGCAACAGAGCCAAACATACCGCATTAGTCTAAACAAGCAAATCAGGGAAATGGTCAAGCCTCTGAAAGCTGACTGAGGTAAAAATATTCTCCAAAGCTAAAAATAACCATAACGCATTTTTCAGTTATGTCCGCAATCTTAAGGTCAACACCTAACAATGTGCAGAATAAGGTGTATATGCCATCACCTCTACTCAGCCAGAGGATATAGCAAATCTGCTGGCCAACAAATTCAGCTCAGATTTCGCCTCCCCATCACCCCCAGTTCTCCCCAGAGAACTACCCTCCACCACCCCACTGATGATCACCAAAGAAAAACACAGCTTCGATATATAACAGGCTGCCTCTTAAACAACTTAAACCAGGCCTTATCAGGCCTATTAGGATCTTTAACCAAAGCCTCCAGACTGTCTTTGTCCTGACAGAGTGGAGGACAGCAACAGTTATCCCTCTGCATAAAGGGGAACCATCTACAGACCCATAAGTTTGACTAGTTTTATATGCAAGGCCATGGAAACAATAATCATTGACCCGCTAAATAATAACAAACCTCCAAACACTGGACCTGACTCAGTTCAAATTTGTCAAGGGCAGGTCATGACTACTGGATCTGGTGGATTTCACTGAGAAAGTCACTAAGGCCATGGATAACAATAAACAGTACATACTACCTACCTCGACCCGATCAAAGCATTTAACACAATTTCCCACTTGGGTTACTATAAACTCACAGAACTAGGCATGAATCTCTATCACCAGATGGATAACCAATTGGCTCATGGACAGGACACGTGGTTAAAGTGGGTGAATCTAGATCCCACAAGAGGCTAGTAACTAGTGGTATGCCACAGGGTTCAGTGCTATGACCACTCCTGTTTGGAATCATTATCATCATCATCATCATCATCATCAGCCCCCTTTTTCCCCATTTTGCTTGGAATAATGGAGTTCCTGTTTGGAATATTCTTCTAAATATGAAAAAATGCATTATCATACCCTTTGGGAAGTCAAATACCCCTGAAAATTACATCATCAATAGCACATCCCTAAGAGTAGACTCAGAAGTGAGAGATCTAGGGTACACACAGACAGATAGTAGCCTGAGCTTTGACTACAATGTGTCCACAGTGGGGAGGGAGAAAGCCCTTCTATGTGGCACAACTTGTAAGTAGATATGTGGCATCCAGATTCATGGAAATTACAGTCCCGCTGTGCTCATCCCTCATTAAACTAATAACAGAGTACAATGCACCATTAAGAACTTACAGCAGCTGTGACCTCAATGGTTCCTCAAAAAGAAAATATTGGGTGTAAACAAACATGCCTATGCAGACATACCAAAAGCCCTATCCCTTCACTTCATCTACTACCGACTATTAAGGGGTGACCTATCCCCAACCTACAAGGCACTCGCAAATCCACCCCCGATGGCGCTGCTACACAAAGCATGAGGGTCAGCCAATCTTGGTATCTAAACTCACAGACTCGAAATAAATATGCAGGACAGACAGACGTGTCTCAAAGATTGCCCCTTCTTTGGAACAGGCTTCCATGGCCCTCTTTAAACACAGTTTGGATCAATGAATAGGGAACTGAAAATGCACACCTGGGGTAGCAGCTATGTCCCTTAATGACAGGGGCAATCTGTTTGATACTCAAGGCGAGGCACAAGCCCATGCCATACTCTTGCTCCAAGGGGCCATATATTGTGTAAAATCGGGTTATACTGGCTAAGCTTGTAATGGTTCTCAAGCCATTAGCCTAGTAATCTCCTATGGACCAATATATATATATAGTGTGTGTATCTGTGTGTGTGTGTGTGTACATATGTATGTATGTATATATGTGTGTATATATATATATATATATATATATATATATATATATATATATATACACACACACACACACATTATATGTGTATATATATATATATATATATATATATATATATATATGTGTGTGTGTGTGTGTGTGTGTGTGTGCATATACACACACATATATATGTGCATGTGTGTGTGTGCGCGCTCGTGTATGTATACACACACATATATATATATATATGTGCGTGTGTGTATATATATATATATATATATATATATATAGCAAACAATCTCCCAAACCATGCACGTAGTCCAACTGGCTATAAAACGTAGTAAAAGTCCCACTTCTTGTACCAAATGGATCAGAAGGTATAAATCCAAATTAAACGACCCGTTGTAGAAAAAATAGTTTATTTGGCTAAAACAAAGTAAGCGCTTTCGCCGACAGGCTTCTTCAGACTTTGATAAAACTACATACAGACAATCTCTTTAAAACCACCATACTAAGCTCTGATTCGTTACATAATTGGCAAAATTGCGCCTAAAAATTTAAAGTAAAATGCACGAGAATAACCGTGTAATCTCATCATAACAGATCATCTCAGATTTGTCCATTCTAAAACAACTCATCATAACAATTACCTAACATAAACCTGATAAAAAACACAGTATTGAACTGATTGCTAGAGGCGCCTCAGAAAACATAGGCACCTTAAAGAATACACTCACAGTATGGTTCAGCACATAGCCTGTCGCAAACAAATTACAAACGCATTAAAGCATTCAGTGTATTAATGTCAATTTCATATATAGAAAAGTATAAAAATCATATAAAAATCGTAAACAGTTCAAATCTCTGACAACAAACACGACTAAGTACCATAGCCACCAAAATACATGAGTAAATGACACTCAATGAGACGTTCTAATACACAGTCAAATGGTATTCCCCTGGACTCACATTGCATATGCTTATATTTATATATTGTTTTATTCAACAGCTACGGCTGCTTCTCAAAGGGCAACAGCCGCTACAAGTAGATCTATTAGAAAAAACAAATGTATATAGGGTTAATACCTTAGGTTCAGCTCTCCCCATGAACTGTTTCCATTCATAGGCGATATCTGTATACTTTGTTAATCGGCAGCTGCGATATACTGCTCAAAAAGAGCAGTCGCCGCTGCAGGTAGATCTGTTGGTAAAAATCAAATGTATGTAGGTTAAGTACCTTATTACCCGCTCTCCCGCTGAACTAAACTTCATCCAGTGGGCAGCGACCATACATACCTCCACTCTCCAACATAATACCTAAATATATCTAACGTACCAGATCTACAACCGCATACGTAATAACGGCTAGATCGATCGAATCATTATCAGTCGCATATGCGACGCTTCCATAGCACCCAACCTGGGGAACTCATATAACAGCATAGAGCTGTATGTAATTAGTACATATTCGATAAAAAGGCCCAGTCTCTACTCATAGATCTTATTATAACTATTGTCATTCTGTATATAAAAAACAACTCCATTCCATAAACGGACATTATCACCTTGAACATCACAATGTAATATGTGGAAAACTAACAACATTAACAAATCTACAACAAGGTCAAAAATCTATCAAACCTAAAATAACAAAAACAAAAAATAATAATAAATAAATAAAAATGAAAATAGAAATAAAAATAAAAATAAAAATAAAAACTACCCGCTATGAGACTTGCATAAATAAGAAGATAGTGCCTCGTGGGCTCAGAATTTTAAAGATGCCCACGTCAGGAAACCAGATACCAGAACTGCTTTACCGATGGCAACAACTCAATTTAGAATTGAGTTACAGCTACATGCGGTTGCTCATAGACTTTCACGCACCTGAAGAGAATAGACTGAGAGAATTGGTTAAAGAAATGTATTACAGCTTTATAACTAATTATAATGACAATGTAAATGTAATGAGATTAGAAAAGGTGTTAGATGATGTATCGCTTCTAGAGAAACGTCAGCTTGATCAGAAAAAACACAAGATTACTAGAGACCTAAGAGACTTCTCCAGTAACCATGTTTTTATGTGGCCAAGGGAGAACTCGGGTAGCTCCATGTCTGTTACATCACATGGAGATTTTCATCAGCCCCGAGGTAGGCCTATTGATAGGAATAACACCTCGAGTTATAATAGTAACAGTAGTATGCAACCAGGTAACAGTAGGCAGGTGAATAGGGCGGCAAACAGGGCGATGAATTGTAGTGGTTCTACCCAAAATGAGGTAACATTGTCCCTCATTGAAACTGAATCCTTAGAACCACAGCACTCCAAAGATTCTAATGTGATCTTAGACAGCCATACACGGACTGTTATGGTAGATGTTCACCCCAACCCAAATAATAATAATATTAACATCATCATAGGAGATGGGGATAGTGGTAGGGATAATATAGAAGGAGAGGGAATCCCCTCAGGTACAGCGAATACCATCACTCCTTCACAAGTTGTTAGACCTAAAGAAATTACAACCAAACATAATAATAAAACTAACAATGGTAATAAGGTGAATGTACCTTTTCCCATTGCCCAAGACAATTTTTTGGGGAGAAAGAGGTCTGCAAGCAGGGGCAGACAAAAAAGGAAATGGTCAATGGAGGAACAACAAGGACCTACCATCAAGAAGATGTGGGAACGGGTAACACATTAGTTGTTAACCTGTCCAGTAGGTCCTTAACGATATATGAAGAACAAGTACTAAATAAAGGGTTAGGTTTCATTCCTTCTAGAAAGACTGATATTGTTGATATGGTACTAGATACTAAGTTTTTCACCAGGAAAATACAATTAGCCTTACAGTTTGGAAATAATTCTCAAGAGAGGAGTAGCAAGGGATTTAGACAGGCAAGCACGTATACTCCACAATTGAGTTCCACCTTAGAAGTATTTAGTAATGTTGTTGAGAATGACATTTATACACAGTTACAATATGATAAGAATGATAGACACAAATACAGATATAACTTGAACTACCAACAAAGAAGAGCTTTGAAGGAACTGAAGGATGACAAGGACCTGATAGTGAGACCAGCGGACAAAGGTGGCCCGATAGTGCTATTGGATACAGCCTATTATAGTACTAAGATGAAATCTATGCTAGAAGACACCAAGTTTTACACAAAGATAGATACACTGACCCTGATAGATAAGGTGTTTAGCATTTATCACACATTAGATGATCTATTGATGTCCTCTGATATTAATAAAGAGTTATACGATTATTTTAAAGTCATTAATCCTGTGATACCATGTATCCAAGGGTTGCCTAAGATCCACAAGTCTCTAATAGATCCGCCTATGAGACCTATTGTAGCCGGCCAAGGATGGGCCACTGAACCACTGTCAGTCTACTTGGATAGTGTACTTAGACCATTAGTAGATAAGAATACATTGATACTTAAAGATAGTAAACAGTTCCTGCTAGATTTGTATGCATGTACTAAGGACTTGAAGGAAGATGAACAGTTTATCTTGGTAACGTTAGATGTAGTCAGCCTGTTCACAGTGATCCCCAATGACGTAGGTTTGACATATATATGTGATTATCTAAAAATGCATACTAATTTTTCTAATAGTAAGGTGGAATTACTGGCTTTATTTCTGGAAATAGTCCTCACCAACAACATTTTTGTGTTTGATGACATTTTATATCTCCAAAAGGATGGCGAGCTATGGGCACCTCTTGTGCCAATAGCTACCAACCTTGTCATGTCAGCATGGGAAGATAGATTTATATGCAATAATGAATTATACCAGAGTTACGTTAGAATATATCGCTTTGTCGATGATCTCTTCTTTCTATGGATGGGAGACGAAGACACCCTGGAAAGGTTCATACTAATGTTGAATTCCTCCACAGATTTTATTAAGTTTACTGCTATTTCATCTAGGTCAAACATCTCCTACTTAGATGTTGAAATTTTTAGAATGGATAATGGACTCCTCAATACAACCATACATAGAAAGGCTTGTCACAGGAACAGTCTGTTACACAGACAAAGTATGCACCCAGCATATGTCTTTAATAATATTCTAAAAGGCCAGTTCTTGAGAGCATCACGTATGAATCCTAGTGACGTACAACATCAGCTAGAATGTACAGACTTAATGAACAAGTTTATAGAGAGGGGATATGATTCTAAAAAAATAAGTGACATTATGGAAGAGACTAGTGCTTTGAGGATGGAGAGAGCAAGACCATATTTTATGGAACAAGGGGAGTGCACTCTAACAGATAGATTAGGTGATAAAGTAGTGAAGCCTATTACCTTTTATAGTAGGAATAGTAAAGACTTTGTCAATACTTTAGGTAAACATTGGAGTATTCTAATGTCAGACCATCAGATACAGGACATAGTAGGCTCAAAACCAAGGATAGTTTATAGGAACCATCCAAATTTGAAGAGACTGTTATGCAAGCCCAGATTGAATAAAGGTATTAATCAGAGGAATACATTGTATATTAATACAAAAGTCTGTGGGAAATGTAATCAGTGTAGATACATTAGTAGTTCCACTGAGTTTGTTCATCCAATTACGGAACGGCACTATACCTTCTACACTAACACCAATTGCGAATCTAGGAACTTAGTCTATCTCGCTGCATGTAAAGCATGCTCAAGCTACTACGTAGGGAAGACCAACAGGATGTTGAAAGAACGTATTAGGGAACACATGTACCAGATCAGGATAGGCTCAGATACGAATGCACTATCCAGACACATTAAGCAGGCAGGAAGCAGCCACCAATTTTGCTTTTTTGCTATACAAGTGTTAACAGTAGGTATTAGGGGAGGAGACATTATTAATAGGACCCTTGAGTGTGAGACTCGGTGGATCATTAGATTCAGGTCAGACACACTCCCTGGCCTGAATGACAAGGTTCAAATTAAACCTTTTTTGAAGAATAGGAGGAGGCATAAAGCCAGATGATCCATCAAATACACTAGAAAACACTATTGGTGTTAATTACACACTAGGGCATCATCCCTAGGGTTCAGGGGATATGTGGCAACTATGTTCCTCTAATTTATATGGATAGAGATAGATTTTTGTACATTCAGCTGCATCATATGTTTTATGATGTTGAGCGATCCTGTCTGCTGGAGCTTTATGTATATATATATATTTTTTTGCCTACAACATAATAGTTCAATAGTGCAATATTTCTATTTTCTTCATACACCACTGGGACATCAGATAGACATGGTAGATTTAGATTTAGACACCTTATATGTTAACGGCAGAGAGTGAATCAAGCAGAGCGGGTAGTTTTTATTTTTATTTTTATTTTTATTTCTATTTTCATTTTTATTTATTTATCATTATTTTTTGTTTTTGTTATTTTAGGTTTGATAGATTTTTGACCTTGTTGTAGATTTGTTAATGTTGTTAGTTTTCCACATATTACATTGTGATGTCCAAGGTGATAATGTCCGTTTATGGAATGAAGTTGTTTTTTATATGCAGAATGACAATAGTTATAATAAGATCTATGAGTAGAGACTGGGCCTTTTTATCGAATATGTACTAATTACATACAGCTCTATGCTGTTATATGAGTTCCCCAGGTTGGGTGCTATGGAAGCGTCGCATATGCGACTGATAATGATTCGATCGATCTAGCCGTTATTACGTATGCGGTTGTAGATCTGGTACGTTAGGTATATTTAGGTATTATGTTGGAGAGTGGAGGTATGTATGGTCGCTGCCCACTGGATGAAGTTTAGTTCAGCGGGAGAGCGGGTAATAAGGTACTTAACCTACATACATTTGATTTTTACCAACAGATCTACCTGCAGCGGCGACTGCTCTTTTTGAGCAGTATATCGCAGCTGCCGATTAACAAAGTATACAGATATACGCCCTATGAATGGAAACAGTTCATGGGGAGAGCTGAACCTAAGGTATTAACCCTATATACATTTGTTTTTTCTAATAGATCTACTTGTAGCGGCTGTTGCCCTTTGAGAAGCAGCCGTAGCTGTTGAATAAAACAATATATAAATATAAGCATATGCAATGTGAGTCCAGGGGAATACCATTTGACTGTGTATTAGAACGTCTCATTGAGTGTCATTTACTCATGTATTTTGGTGGCTATGGTACTTAGTCGTGTTTGTTGTCAGAGATTTGAACTGTTTACGATTTTTATATGATTTTTATACTTTTCTATATATGAAATTGACATTAATACACTGAATGCTTTAATGCGTTTGTAATTTGTTTGCGACAGGCTATGTGCTGAACCATACTGTGAGTGTATTCTTTAAGGTGCCTATGTTTTCTGAGGCGCCTCTAGCAATCAGTTCAATACTGTGTTTTTTATCAGGTTTATGTTAGGTAATTGTTATGATGAGTTGTTTTAGAATGGACAAATCTGAGATGATCTGTTATGATGAGCTTACACGGTTATTCTCGTGCATTTTACTTTAAATTTTTAGGCGCAATTTTGCCAATTATGTAACGAATCAGAGCTTAGTATGGTGGTTTTAAAGAGATTGTCTGTATGTAGTTTTATCAAAGTCTGAAGAAGCCTGTCGGCGAAAGCGCTTACTTTGTTTTAGCCAAATAAACTATTTTTTCTACAACGGGTCGTTTAATTTGGATTTATATCTTCTGATCCATTTGGTACAAGAAGTGGGACTTTTACTACGTTTTATAGCCAGTTGGACTACGTGCATGGTTTGGGAGATTGTTTGCTATTACATTTTCTGCACGTTGTCCTTTGCCTCGGTATTTGTGCTGTTCAACTTTGGATTTGGCATATATATATATATATATATATATGTGTGTGTGTGTATATATACACACACATATGTGTGTGTATATATATATATATATATATATATATATATATATATATATATATATATATATATATATATATTGTGTGTATACACATACATATATATGTGTGTGTGTGTATATATGTGTGTGTGTATATATATATATATATATATATATATATATATATATATATATATATATAGAAACTTTAGTTTCTAATTCTTTTATTTTCAGTGTTTAATAAAGACTGGAATATTAAAAAATTGTGTACCTTCTTTCATCTTGAAGCTTTTTCTTTATATAATTTATTACAATATTCATAATTTGTTCCCGAAACCTTTTTATCTTTCCTTTATCATCTTTCATTTCTCTCTTTATGCTAGTATTTTCCTTAACTATACTACTGAATTAAGCTGATCCCTCTTCTCCTTTACCTTGTAAGTAATGTCTTTGCTTAAATAACAACTCTTTAAATTTTTTATCGATTCTTTTCATAAATTCTCTGTTCTGTCCCAAAATATTATATACCATTTATGTCCAAATCTTTTAAAGCATTTATACACATTGTCCTATAATTTGCTTTTTCTGTTTTTCTTACATCTGACTGCCATTCTAAAAGAAATTTATCTTTTTTTAAAAGGCCGCCACCACTCAGACCAAGTTTTACAGCATAGTAGAAATGTGATCTTTCTAGAACTGCATAATTATTTTCTATTATAATCTCATAAATTCTCATTTTTTTCTTTCTGCTCCTTTTCCTAATCCGATATATTCTATTTTCCTTTATGTATATCCATATGGCTGAATTGTCTGAAATACTTGTTATAAGCACTCTTCTTTAGCAACAGTTAAAACTTGTGATACAATGAAATAGTTTATTTTAGGGTAACCATTTGACATGTGAAACACGGAGACTATGGCCAGAGGAACAAATGTACAAATACTCTAAGTCACAGATTAATTTCTCTGAATATTCTATTTACTTCAAGGTATGGTGATCTCAGAGCTGGTATATTTAAGTTCGGGGGAGGTTGCAGGGGAGACCTAGCCCTGCCTTGACCCCCCCCACCCCCACCCCACTAAAAGTGTTTTTAGCAGAAGAGAAATTTTTGATATTAAATTTTCTCTGGGTTTTTGGTCCTTTTTTGGGGGGGGGGGGTTTCGGCAATCTGCATTTCAAGTGCATATATTTCAATAGGGAGTCCAGGCAGCCACGGTGGTGTAGCGGTTAGCGTTGCCGCCTCACAGCAAGAGGTTCTCCGGTTTGATTCTCGGCTGGGGTGCCTTCTGTGCGGAGTCTGCATGTCCTCCCTATGGTCACGTGGGTTTCCTCCGGGTGCTCCAGTTTCCTCCCACATCCCAAAGACATACTGTAGATGGACTGGACACTAAATTGGCCCTAGGTGCGAGTGTGTGCATGTGTGTGTGCCTTCTGTGGAAGGTTGGGCTGGCAACACTACACCGTAAAACTCCACTGCCAATCATGAGCGGACAGGTGATCCGCTGTGGCGACCCCTAACCGGGAAAAGTCGAAAGAAGAAGAAGATACACTTCAACTGTATGTCCATGAATTAATATTCCAAATCTTTAATAACCTCAAACATTTTAACATAATTGTCTTTTTTCTTATTTCCTCGCAAATCACAATTAAAATCTCCTATCAATATTAATTTCATATTTATTACTACATAATCTAGAAATTTATTAAATAAATTTTCTCTTTACTTGTAAAGTACAGTTTTGTACCTACCATAAATGTAGATGTTCGAGGATCCACATTGCTGCAGTCCTAACTATTGGGTAGTCCGCTGTCCAGTCGGCCCGAATACCAAAGTATATGGCTGACGTCGGTCAGGGCGCATTAGACTGACGTCAGTACGTCAGGGTACTAATGCGCATGACCGACGTCATATCCTCAGTCTTTTCTTGCCGCAGATGTCAGAAGACCCTGAAAAGATAAGGCCAAAAACCAAAAACTCCCAACATACCTGCACCAAAATATATGTACAAAATATACAAAATTAGCAGAATATAACCTCACCTACACAACCACCCCTAAACACAGAGGGAAGGAGGGAGGGTAAATTGGACTGCAGCAATGTGGATCCTCGAACATCTACATTTATGGTAGGTACAAAACTGTACTATGTTCTTCATTCCACATTGCTGCAGTCCTAACTATTGGGTAGAATCCCAAAGCAGAGGTAAGGGAGGCTGGCAAATCATAAGGAAGCAGGAACTGACAACATGCCTTGCAAAATAGCTGTGGCAAAACCAGCCCTAGACTTAGAGTAGAGAGGAAGGTGATAATGCTTAGAGAAAGTATGCACTGAACTCCAAGTAGCTGCCTCCAAAATATCCTTAGTTGCCACCCCTCAGAAATGCTGTTGAAGTGGCAGTAGCCCTAGTGGAATGAGGCCTAATCCCAGCTGGAATCTCCTTGCCATGATGGGAATAACAAAATGTAATGCAACACCCAATCCATCTAGAAATAGTTTGTTTTGACACAGGCTTGCCCTGAGAACTCAAAGCAAAAGAAACAAACAACTGCTGAGACTGCCTAAAATCCTTAGTCCTGCTCAAATAATAACGCAATTGCCTGTGTACATCTAAAGTGTGCAAAATCTTTTCCCCTTTATTTTTTGGATCTGCATAAAAAGTAGGCAAATGAATAGTTTGGTTTAAAGCCACACTAGAAACCACCTTAGGCATAAAGGAAGGATTAGTACGTAAAGATACTCTATCCTTATGAAAAATCAAAAAAAGGCTCCACTGCCATAAGGGCCTGCAACTCAGAAACCCTTCTTGCAGAAGTAATGGCCAACAAAAAAGCAGTCTTCCATGACAAGTATTTCAATTCAGTAGTAGCCGAGGCTCAAAAGGTTGTAGAGTAAGTTTCTCCAACACAAAATTGAGATCCCAAGCAGGAGTAGGAGCTCTACGTGGGGGTCTTATATTCTTTGCCCCTCTAAGAAATTGCTTGAACAAAGGATGCGAAAACAGCGGTGGGTCACAATCATAGTGAGCTGAAATTGCTGCAGCATGAATCTTAATGGAAGAGAAAGACAAACCTTTGTCCAATAACTCAGTAAGATATTGAAGAGCCACACTCAAATTTGGCTCAGAAATCTCCAAATTGTTTGCTGCACACCAAAATAAAAATCTCTTCCATTTTTCTGCATACACTTTCCTTGTACTAGGTCTCCTGGCTTCCATAATCACATTTAAAACTTGTTGAGGAAGTTGAGACCTGCTGTCTTTCAAAACAGAATATGCCAGGCTGTTAGATGAAGAGAGTGAAGCTTGACATTGAGCAGGTGACCGTCTCTCTGAGACAACAGGTGTGGAATCAAAGGTAAAGGCCATGGAGGCTTCTTTACCAGACTCCTCAGTAATGGGTACCAGTGCTGCCGAGGCCAATCTGGAGCTATTAAAATCATCCTTGGCTTGTCTTGTCTGACCTTTAGAAGCACCTTTGGAAGAAGAGGCAGAGGTGGAAACGCATACACATGAAGATTTTTCCAACTGAAAGAAAGAGCATCCACTTTCCAAGCTGTGTGATGAAACCTCTTTGTGCAAAACTTTGGCAGCTGGTGGTTTAGTGGAGAAGCGAACAGATCTATGTCTGGAGTTCCCCAGGACACTGTCAACTTTTGAAATACATGAAGATCCAGTTTCCACTCGTGGGGATCCATGATTTGTCTGCTTAACACATCTGCTAAGGAGTTCTGTGCTCGGCAGAAACCTTGCCTGAAGAGTTAGTTGCAAGCTGAGCGCAGTCTCCCATAAAATCATTGCTTGCCTGCACAATGGGTAAGAATGTGTTCCCCTTGTTTGTTGATGTACCACATGACAGTTGTGTTGTCTGTTAGAATCAACACCTGCCCTGGAAGAAGTAACTCCTTGAAAGCCATTAATGCAAACTGGACTGCTAACATCTCCTTCATGTTGATATGTAGATGCTGTAGTCTGGCAGGCCACTTGTCTTGTATCCACTTTCCATTTAGATGAGCTCCCAAGCAATGTCTGAGGCATCTGTCGTTAGAATCTGACTCGCCTCTGGCCGGGTCACAGAGAGTCCCTTGTTTAGGTGACATTCCTGAGCCCACCACCAAAATTCCTTTTGAATGCAAGGTATTATTTGAATGACAGTGTCCAAATCCTGGCAGTGCTGTGTCCATACATTTTTGAGATACCATTGTAGCTTCCTCATATGCAGTTTGGCATTGGGAAGCACCAGAATACAAGATGCCATGAACCCTAAGGCTTGAAGGACTGTCCTTGCAGTCAGCCCGGACTGAAGAGATAGTTGATGGAAGTAACTGGAAAGATTCTTTTGTTTGTCCGGGGTTAAAAAGGCCATCTGGGCTGCTGTATTCAGTCTCACACCCAGAAAGCACATGTCTTGAGAGGGTACTAGACTGGACTTTATTTCGTTCACAGAATACCCTAGGCATCTTAGCACTGCTATGACATATTCCAAATGCTGTAGAAGGTCTTCCTTTTCTTGAGCCAGAATCAGGCAATCGTCCAAGTAAGGATAGATTTGAATTCCTTTTAGCCTGAAGTAAGCTATCACTGGAGCCAGAACCTTTGTGAATACTCTGGGCGCAGTAGATAAGCCAAAGGGCAATGCAGAGAACTGATAATGAGAATTTCCAGCTCGAAAACGCAGATACTTTCTGCAACTTAGTCTTATAGGCACATGAAGGTAAGCTTCCTTGAGATCTAAAGTTACCATCCAGTGATCTTTGCCCAGCAGAGGTAAAAGCTGTTATAACGTCAACATTTTGAACTTGGGAATGTCCAGATAAGTGTTGAGGATAGATAAATCCAAAATTGGTCTCCACGTGTTCCCCTTCAGTACTAGGAACAGGCGAGAATAAAATCCTAGGCCCCTTTCTGGCACAGGAACCGGCTGAATGGCCCCTATTTGGAGTAACAGAGAAATTTGCTTGTGAGCCTCTTGTCTTTGTAGAGGAGGAATGTCTGGCATGCCTTTGAAAGGAGGCAAGGTATGGAAATAAAACCTGTAACCGTGGTGAATGATATCCAGAACCCATCTGTCTTGGGTAATTAAATCCCAATTTTCTTTGAAAAGAGACAGCCTTCCTCCCAACGGTGCTGCCAGGCGAGAATGAACTGGCAGCTGAAAAGGCAGGTCATTGGGTCTGCTTACGAAAGGACTGACCCCTGCCCTCACCAGAAGTCTGAGCAGGGGAACTCCTGTCCTAGGCCTAAAAGAACCCTGAGCTCTGCCCCTACCACGTCTAGACCTACCCCTAGACTGGGAATCATAAGCAGGATAAGTCCATCCCTTAGCAGGCCAATTTCTACTAAACTTCGAGGCTGCACCTGCAATAAATCTTTAACAGTTTGCATAGACTTAGCCTTGTCCTCCATTTTCTTCAAAACTGCTTCTACAGGCGAACCAAACAACACATCAGACTGCAAAGGAGCATCCAAAATCCGTGTCTTAACATGCTCAGCTAAATTCTGATCTCTCAACCAGGCGTGCCTACGAAGAACAGAACCAGTGGCAGCCACCCTGGAGGAGGCCTGCACAGCATCAAAACCACATTGCAAGGAATGTTTACCCACCTGTTCAGACACATGAACTAAATCCTGCAACTCTTTACACTCAATACCTTCCGCCAGAGCATCCACCTTAGATTTCAACTGTGAAAGAAGATAATTCTGATATTTTAACATGTGAAACTGACAATTCAACGCCCTCATGGCTAAAGTGGAAGAAGTATACACTTTCTTTCCCCATCTATCCAAAGCCCTTGCCTCTTTATCAGGAGGGACAGGATTTTTAACAACTGAGGCCTTCACACCTTTAGGCCCCTGAGAGACAGTTTCGGGTCTGCCCTAGGACTCTTAAAAGATACTTATGAGCTTCAGGCACCCTATAATACCTATCCGGTTTAACTGGGGCAGGAGGCAAAGAATCAGGATTCAGGAAGCCTCTGCAAAACATCTTCCACCACATTCAAAACAGGAGGTATAGCTAAAGGCCTATGCTGGGGTAAAACAAGAATTCCCTAAGCCTTTTCCTGGAATCAGAGAAATCTTGACCTTCCCATTTAAAATGCTCCCTCATGGAATGCAGAGTCTCTGAAAATGAAAAATCCTCAGGAGGAGAAGCTGAAGGAGTAGAATCATCCACATCAGAATCAGAATAAGGAGGGTACTCCTGCAAGTCTTCAGCCGAAGACTCAGAAGCCTCGAGCATTGCTCAAAACTCTCAAACTCAGGTTCCACGCTAGGCCTCTTATCAGGAGGGGGCATAGAACCCCTTATCATAGTAATCAAATCCTCTGCCATTTTAAGCATATGTTTCTTAGGCAAAGACCCTGAAGCACTAGGAGAAACCCCCACTGAAGCAAAACTTGGCCTGCCCCTCAAAGAAGCCTTGGAAACAGAAGGGAGGCTCTAACCACCTTAGGAAGAGAGGGAAGAACGGCCACCTGAGAACCCGGCTGAGCCTGGCCTACTTCCTGAGAGGATACATCCTGTAACAGTAAAGTCTCTCCCTGAGACTCCAAAGAAACACCTGGCAAAACCTCCGGCTCCACTGAGCCCTCTAAAGGACCGGCGTCTGGGACTGTCGGTTCTTCCACTCTAGCCTTTGATGCTTTGTCCTTGCGTTTTTAGCGAAGCGGCCGGAGCATCCGACGGCATTTTATAATTACAACGCTTCCCAAACACTAACCTGGCACAGTCTAACCTTCTCTTAATAGTGCGTTTGTTAAATCTAGCACAAGAGCGGCATCCAACAACGTCGTGCTCAGGCCCTAAACAAGGTATACACAAAGTATGGTAATCCCTATGAGGTATCTGTTTCCCACAAGAAATACAGTTATTCACTATTTCTGACATCCGGTTAAATACTGAGGCAAGAAAAAACCAAAATATTCCCCAATGGGGTACTTAGCCAACTTTGATTCGGTCTGAAACTCTGGCTTCAGAAACTTTCAGAACGCCAACCTGCACTCGCAAAATTGCTTCTGCATCGGACCATGCGGCAAAAAAGACTGAGGATATGACGTCGGTCATGCGCATTAGTACCCTGACGTACTGACGTCAGTCTAATGCGCCCTGACCGACGTCAGCCATATACTTTGGTATTCGGGCCGACTGGACAGCGGACTACCCAATAGTTAGGACTGCAGCAATGTGGAATGAAGAACATCATAGGAATACAATGCTATAATTCTATTTACCTGATTATGCCATCTAAGATCTATAATCTTCCCATCATTGCCAGTACTACATTCAGTATTTTCGCTGACTTACCACAAAGCACCACTAAACCAGAACACGATTCTTTTCCTAATTTTCATATTCTCTGTCTTTCCCAGAGCTTTTGTTTGTAATCTCTCTTAGAGTCAAAAATCTTACATCTTCCAATATTATTACGTCAGCATCACACTTACTACACCAATTTAAGATGCCCATTTTTCAACTTATATTTTTAATGCTATTTACATTTCCTGAAAGAAGTCTAAAGTTATCTATCACTGTACCTATTCCGCTAGCTTACTGAGAATTGTGTATATCTTTATATAGATTCAAACATTTACCTCGTTTACATTATCCATTTCCTTTCTTTTTCTCTTTTACACTTTTTTCCTGCTACTATTATACAGATGGAATTATTTTCCAATTTATATCTCCCTCATCAGTTATTTCACAGCCCATTTAGTTGCCCTCTTTAACCCTATCTTTATTTTTGGCCTATTCTTGCTTCCCTGCTTCCTCTTTATTTTCTATTTCTACTGTTTCTGCTCTTCATATGTTTTTCTCACTTTTCTTCATCATCCTTTCTCTCTACATCTACAAATGCCCAATTTTTCTTACATTTAGAACATTTCAATTCACATTTTTTTTTACATCAACAGCAGTTTCCTGACAAACATAACATTTCCTTTTAATGTAATTCAAATGAACACCCTTCCCACAGAAAAAGCCCATTTTGGGTTGGCCCCAGTTACATACTAAGAAGAGAACAATTTTCTCTTTTACCATTTTTTTTAACAAGAAACATCTTTATTAAATGAACATGTATGACATGTACCATGTTACATTTATTTAAATGACAAACCATACAGACACAATCTCAGTTGCAAAGATACATTCCAAACTGTGCAGCACAACTATAGCTGCAAACAATATACATCAGTTTTAACATATACAGTCACTGCTAGTCAACCATTACATAGCTCATTTGAATCCTGCCTTCTTAAACCTCATTTCTCCTCAGCATGTATTGATCCAACAGTTCCCATTTTTCCTATATTTGCTCCTACCCTTTTCTAAAGATCCCAGTTCCAGCTGTTTTAACTCTGTTGATATCTTCACTACTTCCAGTAAAGTTGGTTTAGACTTTGACTTCCATTTTCTAGTAAATCGCTTTTTTGACGGCCATCAGAATTAGACTCAGCAAGGCCTCACTATGTCTAGGTAATTCTGAGTTTGTATCATTGCTCAAAAAAATTTCCATAGTCACTCCAACTTGCTCACGTAGCATCTCCGACAGTGCATTCTGTACGGAATCTTTAAAGTCTACCAACTCATTACACTCCCAGAAAATATGCTCCCAGTAACCTCTTTCTGCCCCATCACACCTCCAACATTTGCTATTTGAGGAATAATTCTTTGAAGTCTGCTTGTGTTATAAAAATACCTACTTAAGCACTTCCAGGCAAAGATCCAAAATCTTCTAGACTTTGTTACATATTTGGGAGACAAACATATATCCCCCATTGTTTCTTTCTGAATTGCTCATCTAATCTCTCTTCCCAATCCTTCCTAACCTCCTTTGACTGATTCTTTTAGTTAGCATGCAATATATTGCATGCTCTACTAATTATTCCTTCCTTAATGGCAGTTTCTGTTCTAGATTCTACTAAAAACTGTACCAGTGCTGGCCTTTTGTTTAGGACCCCCTTCCAATTTCTTTCTCTTTGCCTATATTCTGATATCAATCCTTGATATGGAAGGCAATCTTTAGCCTGTAGCCAAATACGTTCTTGGCATATTCCCATTCTGTTACATATCCCTCTCTAGTTATTTGCTCCCAGCACCTTGTTCCTTTGCCAGTTTTCTCCAATACATTCCCACCCCCTCTTGCCTATTGTCTGCATCCCTAATTGCAGTCATCCTTATCAGCAGAATCTCTTTTCTCCATTCCTGTGTTGGCTTAGTTCTTAGAAGACCTTCTGCTACTTTATGAATATAATATTCTGTATGATTATTATTGTTCTCCTTAAAGGTCTGCAATGAAAATCCCAGTCTCTCCTTGTTACTTGAGCCACCCCCTGTTTCATAATCTGTTTCCACTTTGAATTATAGTTTTCTGCTTGTGCTCCATACAGGAGCCTTAACTGTGTTGCTCTAAAATTCCCCTTCAACTCAGGTAATCCCAATCTGCCCTGTTCTATTGGAAGAATAAGCTTATCCCACTTGACTCTTGCTGTCTTCCCCCTCTCACATAAAATCCTTCATATCTTTACAGATGGTTATCCACAACTTCTCTGGTTGATAAAAATATGTCTGACCAGTGTCTCTTTTACCATTTTCAATATAACATGACAATCCGACTAGTCCATAACCTTCTATTATAATAAAACTTTATTAATGATCATAACTTCTTTACACAGTTTACTAAGCGTCTCTTCAAAGTTTCTCTCTTTCAACTTCAGTTCAAAACTGAACATGTATTTTCTTTTTGTTTTCCTATGAAATGCTTTAACCACATAATTACAGAGATTACAGTTCTTTTTCTTTTCAAGGGTGGGAGGATGGCATAATGGTTAAAGTGTTTACCTTGCAGACACAAGGTGCAGGGTTTGAGTCTCACATGGGGTAATTGGCTATTTAAAATGGCCCACAAGGGCAGTTAGCCTAGTACAAACCTATGAACCTATGAACCATACTCTCCTAAAACGTTTTCTATGACAGAACCAGTCTCAAATAGCTCCTCGGCTTGCACAGCCTTCCATTATAAGTGTTTCATTAAATTCGCTTACTTCTTGGATTGGTGGTCTTGGTGGCATTTTATTTTTCTGTTTTTTTAAGTTGTATTTGCTATAATGTCGCAAAATGTCTCAATGAATAAAAATAAAAGCTCTTACCTCATGAGCCTTTACACCTAATGTCACCATCAAATTATCCCAAATATCATACCCATTTCTTTTTCTTCTTTATTCTGGGTTCATACAATTAATTGTATTTGTTGACATTACCTTTCTTCTGTTCCTCCCTCACCACTTTTTCTGCATTGTTCTTAACAGTTTCAGCACATGATTTCTTTTTTAGACTGTCTTCTTAAAGAATAACTTCAGATTCCTCCAAATGGATCTTATCCATAATTTCATCCCAAGAAACATCTTTGCTGCTGTTTGGCTCACTCTGCATTTTCAGTTTACCCAAAATACCATCCTGAAACCCTCATGACCAGATGGTTGAAATAATACATCCATCATTTTGTAAATCATTTGCTGAAATAACTTCTCTGAATCATGTTACACTTCCACCACAGCAGCTGCATTCTGCTTTGTGTTATCCACCATCTTGGATTCTTTGAGCACCATTCTCCCAGCCCCCACTGGACTAAGACTGGAACAAATGCTCTCCTAAAGAGAAGGGAAAGTTCACCGATAACCAGGGTAAAATTTCCCCTAATAGTACAAATACCTCATCAGGTCTCCCTGAAGAGAGGCAATCAGTCTAGTGGGACTAACCTGGTCAAAACAGGATAACATATCACTACACATACTACTACTGATCCATGTTAATACAACATACCACTACACATACTATTAGTGATCCATGTTAACATAGCATATTACTACACATACTATTGGTGATCCATGTTAATTCAACGTATCACTACACATATTATTACTGATCCATGTTAATACAACATATCACTACGCATACTATTAGTGATCCATGTTAATACAACATATCACTACGCATACTATTAGTGATCCATGTTAATACAACACATCACTACACATATTAGCGATCTATGTTCATACAACACATCACTACACATATTAGTGATCTATGTTCATACAACACATCACTACACATACTATTAGCGAACCATGTTAATACAACATATCACTACACATACTATTAGTGATCCATGTTAATACAACACATCACTACACATATTAGTGATCTATGTTCATACAACACATCACTTGTTGTGTATTTCGGCTTTTCCCGGTTAGGGGTCGCCACAGTGGAACTCCGGTCCGCTAATGATTGGCAGTAGATTTTTATGTGCTGGCTCGCCAGGCCTAACGCACAACCTTCAACGAAGGAACGCCCATTCACGCATGTCGCCACACAGAAGACGCTCTAACTGAGAATCGAATGGGCAGCGTCTAACTGTGAGGCGACAACGCTACCGCAGTCATACAACACATCACTACACATACCATTAGCGATCCATGTTAATACAACAGATCACTGCACATACTATTAGTGATCCATGTTAATACAACATATCACTACACATACTATTAGTGATCCATGTTAATACTACTCTTCTACATAATGTTACTTTTGTAACACAGTTGCCTTGATGTGTGGGTTGTGGTTGAAATGGTTCCCTGGACCAGCCCACTAATCAACCCAATTAATAAATGTAAACAAAATAAACATATGCTGTAAGTTTTGGTGCAGTTTAGAAAAAAATGTAGACTGCTTTTGCTGTGACTTTCTAAAGTGAATAAAAGATAATGAAACAGATCATGTGATGATGTAAAGTTGATTTCACACAGCATATGTTAAATTTTCATTTGGGCTCACACAAACTAGAACATCATTAAAGCATACACATTAACACAAGCTGATTATACTGATATTAGCTATCAAAGTAATTAAAGTAAAGCAGGTAAATGCAGAAGTCTTTCAGCTGGAAAGCAGGCTCTTAACAACAAATGATACTAGCAGTGAACCAGATTTTCTGGATTGCTATCACTTCTCATTACATACCTCCATCTGAAAGGTTGACTTTACAGTTACAGTATGCAAGTATCATTTGGATACTATAAAAACTCACAGTTGCTTGTATCTGAGACGGCGGCTTCTTCTGTTTTGGCTATTCCTGTTAGGGGTCGATCATCTGTTTCCATTTCTTCCTGTCGTCTGCATCTTACTCACACCAAACACCTGCATGTCCTCTCTCACCACATCCATAAACCTCATCTTAGGCCTTCCTTTTTTCCTTTCACTTGGCAGCTGCATCCTTAGCATCCTTTTTGCAATATACCCAGCATCCCTCCTCAGCACCTGTCCAAACCAACACAATCGCGCCTCTCTGACTTAGTCTCCAAACCGTCCAACCTCAGCTGACCCTATAATATACTGATTCCTAATCCTGTCCATCCTTGTCACACCCAGTGCAAAACTCTGCCACTTCCAGCTCTGACTCCTGCCTTTTTGTCAGTGCCACTGTCTCCAAGCCATACAACATAGCTGGTCTCACTACCCTCTTGTAGACCTTCCCTTTCACTCTTACTGGTACCAGTCTGTCACAAATCACTCCTGACACTCTTCTCCACCCATTCCACCCTGCCTGTACTCCCTTCTTCACCTCTCTTCCACACTCACCATTACTCTGAACTGTTGATCCCAAGTACTTAAACTCATCCACCTTCATCAACTCTACTCCCTGCATCCTCAGCATTCCTCTATCCTCCCTCTCATTCACACACACATATTCTGTCTTAGTCCTGCTGACCTTCATTCCTCTCCTCTCTAGAGCATATTTCCACCTCTTCAGGGTCTCCTCAACCAGGTCTCTAACGTCACAGTCCATGGGGCCTCCTGTCTGATCTCGTCTGTTAATCTGTCCATCACCATTGCAAATAAGAAAGGGCTCAGAGATGATCCTTGATGTAATCCCACCTCCACCTTAAACGCATCTGTCACTCCCACTACAGACTTCACCACTGTCACACTACCCTCGTACATATCCTGTACCACACTTACATACTTCTCTGCCACTCCTTACTTCCTCATACAATACCACAACTCCTCTCTAGGCACCCTATCATATGCTTTCTCCAAGTCCACAAAAACACAATGCAACTCCTTCTGACCTTCTCTATATTTCTCCATCAACACTCTCAGAGCAAACATCACATCTGTAGTGCTCTTTCCCGGCATGAAACCCTACTGCTGATCACTAATCACCACCTCCCTTTCTTAACCTAGCTTCTACTACTCTTTCCCATAACTTCAAGCTGTGACTGATCAGTGTTATCCCTCTGTAGTTACTACAGCTCACCATAATCACCCTTATTCTTAAAAATAGGTACCAAAACACTTTCTCCACTCCTCAGGCATCCTCTTCCAAGATTTCAATATACAATCTGCTTAAAAACTCCACTGCCATTTCTCTGAAGCACCCCCATGCTTCCACTGGTATGTCATCTGGACCAACAGCCTTTCCATTCTTCATCCTCTTCATAGCTGTCCTTACTTCCTCCTTGCTAATCTGTTTCACTTCCTGAGTCACTATCCCCACATCATCCAACCTTCTCTCTCTCTCTCATTCTCTTCATTCATCAGCCCCTCAAAGTACTCTTTTACATCTGCTCAACACACACTCCCCGCTTGTGAGTACGTTTCCCTCAAAATCCTTCATCACCCTTATCTGTGCACATCTTTCCCAGCTCGGTCCCTCTGTCTAGCCAATCTGTACAGGTCCTTTTCTCCCTCTTTAGTGTCCAACCTTTCATACAACTCTCCATATGCCTTATCCTTAGCCACCTCTCTCTCTGCCACGCTCCTCATCTCCTTATACTCCTGTCCACTTTCTTCATCTCTCCGACAATACCAATTCTTCGCCAGCCTTTTCCCTCTGTATACTCTCCTGTACTTCCTCATTCCACCACCAGGTTTTCTTGTCCTCCTTCCTCTGTCCAGATGTCACACCAAGCACCTTTCTAGCTGTCTCCCTTACCATCTCTGCTGTAGTTACCCAGCCATTCGGTAACTCTTCACTGCCCCCTAGTGCCCGTTTTAACTCTTCCCTGAACTCCACCTCACAATCACCCTTTTTCAACTTCCACCATTTGATCCTTGGCACAGCTCTCACACTTGTCCTCCTCTTCTTGATCACCTTCATCCTATAGACCACCATTCTATGCTGCCTTTGCAAAATCCACTACCACCTGAACACGTGCATTCCTCTCCTTATCACCATACCTGCCCATCACTTCCTCATCCCCTCTGCTCCCTTCACCAACATGCCCACTGAAGTCCGCTCCAATCACCAGTCTCTCACCCTTGGGTACAGTCACCACCACCTCATCCAACTCACTCCAAAATTTTTCTTTCACATCCATCGCACACCCAACTTGCAAGGCATATGCACTAACAACATTCATCATTACACCATCAATTTTCAGCTTCATAAACATCACTATCCGACACACTTTTCACCTCCAAAACACTCTTGGCATACTGTTCCTTCAGGATAACCCCTACCCCATTTCTCCTCCCATTCGCCTGGCCTTACTCCCCTTTCATCTGGTCTCTTGCACACACAATATATCAACCTTCCTCCTCTCCATATCAGCTAGCTCTCTCCCTATACCAGTCATACTGCCAACATTCAAAGTTCCTACCCTCACTACTACACTGCTAACCTTCCTTCTCTCTTTCAGCTTTCGGGCATGCCTCCCCCCTCTTCTTATCCTTCGGCCAACAGTAGCCCAATTTCTGACAGCACCAAGACAGCTAAAGTGATTTATTATTGTAACAAATGGCTATAGCACAAATTCAAGATTTAGAGATTAACATCCATTAACTTTGAGGGAAAATAAAGTTAAATGCAGGGTCATAAAATTGCTAACTTTTAAAGCGTTTGACTTAACTTTCAGCACCATTACCTTACAACTCTATAGTATGAAGTATGGCACTATAATCGTTCAATTCAGCCCAGACAGCATTTTTAAACTCATTATGTGAAATCATCTTTTAGGGAAGAACTATAAAAGAAGAGTGGTAAAACGCAAAGTATGGACCCAGTTCTATAGTTCAATGGCATACAGGTATGAAGTGTTGACTATGACCTAGGCGAGCCAAGTTAAGTAGTGCTAGGGTGCAATTCGAGAACTGCAAAAAGTTGTAGGCAAGGGGGGTGTAGGCCTGGAAGACTAAGCTAGTGATGGTAGCTCTCATGGGGCACATGTGGAGGCATGTACACATCAGTGGTGGTGGAGGGTCGCACTGGGTTTCCTGCAGTGACTTCATACCTACTTCACCATCGGGGTGAGGGCTTAAAGTGAGTAAAAATAGTGAAAAACACAACTGCTGATTACAGGACCGCCTGTTTGGATTGTTTAGATGTGCATGTCTTCTTCAGGCCCTGATCTGGGGGATAAGCCAGACCAACCCAGGTGTGGAATGGAGCACATTTGGGCATGGCCAGACTACAGGAACAGGCCTAAGGCTCCCAATCTGGGGATAACAAGAAGCACCCACCTCTACTGCAAAAGTCAGTGAAAGCAGAAGACACAAGCAGAGGTGACTAAACACTGGGGCTGGATACTTTCTGAAACTCTTGCAGCACTGGATTGCCCAAGGGGTAAGAAAAGAACTGATACTATCACTAAAACAGAAATTTCTGAAGCAGCAGGTTGTGAACCAAAAACATTTTGCACTTGGGCTCTTTGACATAACGTTATAGGACAGAAGGGTCCATAATTGGTCATTTTCTTTCTTTGGTACTTGGAACAGTCTTAAATGAACTCTTTACAACTGGGAAGAAGGGACCGTTTCTATCACCCTCTTTGAAAGCATGTGCTGTATGATAGGAGGGAACAAAGGTTTTGATCTGGTGGATCCTCGGGATCCTGTAATTATTTGTTAAAGAAGCTAGGCTGTGGATGTTGAGATCTGCCATTTCTCTGGTAACTGCTAACTGCTTGATGCTAATGTTGAAGAGTATAACTTAATTTACACATTAGGGTTTAAGTCGCTAGCTTAAATGACTTTCTAGTATATATCTGTTGTACGATTGTACAATCCCTACTGAGTTTCACTATCTGTCTAGCTAAACTGTTTTATACAGTGAGATTTGGGTTAAGTCTCTGTACTGACCTTGTTTTTTAGTTTTTAGGCATATGTTCTGGTTATCTGGTACATGTTTCATTGACTAATGTCTTTACTTTCTTTTGTCTTTCTCTCTCTTCCTATATAATTGTCAGCCTGTACACCTGGGTTCCTGTCCTACCCTAGCTAAAGAGGCCCTGTGGACATCATACTAAGCAACATAATCCTGAATAGGATATTACGTCCTCCCCCATAAGGCTGTCTACCCAGAGTAGACCTTTTTTGGAAAGTATGTCCTACTCTTGTACTGTTTAATTTTTACTCTCCAGGCTATTTTTGACTCCCCTCCCAAGTTAACCAGCAGCCCCCCCCCCTCCAGTAGTATTTAGATCTTTTTTCTCTTTCCCTCCTTTCCTCGGCATTATCCTCGAGGAAGCTCTCCCACTACCCAGACATTTCTCTTGGTGAACTCTCTGCTTGCTCTGTCTCTCATCTTTCCAGACATGGCCAACAGGTGGCGGCCTTTCTACTAAGAAACATACTATTTTTTTTCCCATATTTTTCAGAGTATTCCACTACGAAACGCACTGTTTTTCTCCCCCATTTTTTTTCCACATCAGACCTCTGCCTCTTGCTATCCCTTACGTCTAAACCCCTCTATCTTACCTAATACTATCACCTACTCCCCACCCACCACATACCCCCACTGAATTTTTACTCTATAGCTCACCCCTACCTTACACCTTTATACAGTGTTTCTCTCTTCTTCCCTGACTGTTTTCTGCCATTGATCACCTCACTGGCTCTTTCCCGCTCCGTTCGCTACGCTCACTCCGCTCCTCTCCCTACCCCCAATTCCCACCCACCCCCAGGGGCCCTACCTTTATACTTGCTCAGACACACCTCCAATTTACTAACATCCTATCTCATTTCCGGCCACACTATCACCTATTAACACTATACTCCAAGTCTTACCACCACACCCTCTCTCCACAGTCCTAACTGCCACACCCCAATCTCAACTATCCCAAACCACATAGTCCTAAACTTGCTAACCTCATCTCACTAATAACATGCCTTTAAGCCTTAACACATTTTATTCTCTACTACTCCTTAACATCCTTCTTTTTTACTATACTCTTACTTCCTATGAATATCTTATGCTTAGACAACCTCCTGATTTAGCTAAACACACTACATCTACACTTCCTCTACCTGAACAAACACATAATAATATCCTGTCAACCTGTCCCTACCGTCCCCCTCTCTACCACAAAGTACACCATTACAGATTCCTAACCACTAGACGGTTTTATCTAATACCCTGCAAAAACCTAAAGGTATTTCAAGTCCCACAAACACTTTTACTGAAACATGGGTACATCCACCCCAACCCTGGTCCCAATAATCTTCTCAGCCATACCCTTACTAACCAAACTGCTAATAGTTTTGGTTCACCTTTCTCCAATGACTCCCTCTCAATAGCTCACCTAAATATTCGCAGCATCAACAATAAAATCACGCAACTCCATGCTTTAATTGACTTCTATGCCTTTGATATTCTCCGTCTCACTGAAACTTGGCTTAAACCAGGTACCAAAGACAACAAAATCACTCCCAGAGGCTATAGCACCTTAAGGCAAGATCGTCTTAACAAAAAGGGCGGGGGAGTGGCCTTATTATACAAATCCCAACTGCAGGTAGCCTTAATTGACTCCCTGCCCCCCTCCCCAGCTAATGCTGAAATACTCTGTACCAAACTCCAAATTAATAAAACCAAGGCTATCTATATAATATGCTCCTACATCCCTCCAGGCAATAACGTCAATACACTAGAAAATATCCTTAGCTGGGTCTCCTGTAGCTTTCCTCAGGAAACCATAATCTTAGGAGACTTTAATATTAATTGGAACTTCTGCATCTCTCCCAAACCCACCATTCACCTTAATCTCTTTAACTTTCATCAAACCATTAACTCCCCTACTAGAATACACAAATCAACCCACAAACATACCATTCTGGATTGGATACTGATTAACAACAATCCCCTCTCTTATAAAACTGGAATACTCCCTGACAATATCAGCGACCATCTCCTTACCTATATCGCTAAACAAAAATACAACAATCCCAAGCAAGCTACCTATCGTACTGTACACAACAAAACAAATTTTAACCTATCATCCTTTCGTAATGAACTCAAAGAATATAACTGGTCAACTCTAAAACATCTCCCACTTGATGAAGCAGTTACCCATTTCAACAATACCTTCCTACAAATTCTCCAGCATCATGCCCCATCTCGATTAATTAGACTAGACTCCAAAGCAGCCCCATGGCTTTCCAAAAAGACTAAATGCTAGCTAGAAATAAATTATGGACAAAATGGAGATCCACTAAAAACCCAACTGATCATCAAAATTTCCTGAGAAACACAACAAAGAAACTCACCTATCTGGATAAAAAGAATTACTACCTTCAGTATCAATAAAACCAAAACCAAAACCCCAAACAATTCTGGTCAGGAATAAATAAACTGCTCCATCCAGGGAACACCAAAACACCTACACCAGCTAGCCTAGCTCAGACCCAACCTAATATAATAGCCAATACTTTCAACAACTTCTTCTCTCAAACAGTCGCCTCTCTATCAAACACCATGACTCCCCCCCCCTTCCCTTCAAATAACCTCCTCCCAAAACAGCACCCCCACGCTAAAATTTAATACAGTCTCCACAACCTATATACGTAAGTTACTCTCTAAACTTAAACCTTGCACCCCTTCTGCCGACAAACTACCAGCGGAATATCTTCAACTAGCAGCAACTGAACTAGCCTACCCAGTCTCCATCTTAATTAACAGAACTATAACCGAATCCAAAATCCCATCCTGTTGGAAAATCTCCCATATCATTCCCCTCCATAAAGGAGGTAACTCTAACGAACTTTCCAATTTCCGGCCTATAGCCCTTCTATCTCCACTATCTAAAATTATGGAATGCTGCATACACCATCAACTCTTACATCATCTCTTGCAACTTACTCGTAGACTCACAACATGGTTTTAGGCCCCACCACAGTACTTCCACTGCCCTCCTCTCCTTCACTGACGTGATCAACAAAAATCTCAATAACAACCTTTTCTCCTCTGCACTATTCCTGGACCTCTCGAAAGCCTTTGATATGGTCAACCATCAACTTCTCCTAGATACTTTAAAATCCCTCTCACTTGATTCACTAGCACTACAGTGGTTTGACTCTTACTTGACAAATAGAAAACAAGCAGTCCTCTGGGACAGCCATCTATCCTCTCAGCTCCCAGTTACTATCGGCGTCCCACAAGGATCCATCTTAGGTCCCCTCCTTTTCTCAATATTCATAAATAACCTGCCCACTTCCCTCCCTACATCCACTTGTATACAGTATGCTGATGATTCAACTCTCATCTGCTCTGCTCCATCTCCAGAAGAACTCCACTCCTCCACCCAAAAGGTCTTTACAGCAGCAGAAAAATGGTTCCAACAGATCTGTCTCCTCCTAAATCCCAAAAAAACCAAACTACTACTTTTCACCCCAACCCTTAAATCCACCCCAATCTCATTTTCCATTGTGTCCTGTAATGGCACTATCATTAAACCTGACTATTCCACCAAACTACTAGGCGTTACTATAGACAATCAGCTAAGCTTTGACTACCACATTGATTTAGCAATCAAGACTGTTACTGTTAATAAAAAAATAGGTGACCTCTACAGACTTAAGCCCTTTCTTACTGCCACCTCCCGAGTGTCTCTTGCCCAAACTCACCTCATCTCCACACTATTGTATGCCTCTCCATCTTTTATCAACATTTCTAAAGGTAACCTTCATAAACTTAATACAGCCTACCATAGTATTGCCAGGTTTGCCACAGGCTCCCCATTCCGTACTCATCATTGTCTCAATCTAAAAAAACTTAACTGGCTAGAACTTCAGAACCTAATACTCCTGTATCAATTAGTCATCACTTTTAAAATTCTACATTACCCCTCCAATACACCCATACTTAATAACCTCATCACCCCATATAAAAATCTTACTACACTTCGCTCAGCCAGCAAGCTTCTAGTAACTACTCTTAAATCTCACAACAAAGCAGGTGACTCCTTATTTGCAAATACTGTTGGATCATATTGGAATAAACTTCCCAGAGAACTGACCTCCCTAAGCTCATCTCACCTTTTCAAAAAACAAATAAGAAATCATTTACAAAACCACTGGCTATGCCCTTGCTCCAATCCTGACTGAGCTCAGCAAATAATTCACTTCTTTCTAGTCCCCTCCCTTTCACTTCCACTGACTATTCTTTACTTTTGATTTATCCCTCTACTGACCAACCTGCACATTTTCTCTTCCTTCTTTTCTTTTACACTTCCTATATCTTCCTGCTTCATGCTGTATCACTACATTCTTGTCATCTTTTCTTCTCTTACTCACATACTGATTACTTCTATGCTAATCTATGTCCTAAATACTAGTGCCCAGGCACAACTTGTACTTTTCTACATTGTACATACTTCATTTTTCTTACTGACTCTCCATATGTCACTATTTTTCTCAATCCTCTTCTTTCCGTGACAGTCTCACTCTAGCAATTAATTCATTTTAATATTGCCTCTCCATTGCTATCTCTTGTTTTACTACCTCTGCATCTTTCTAAACTACATAATAACCGTTCCTTTATCTGCTTTCATATTTTATACTGTTTAATTGTTGTTTGCTTTTTGCTTTTTGTTTTTGATTGATTGTTTTGATTCATTGATTGTTTTTTGTACTGTAAAGTTAATAGTATGACAATGGAGCTTTTCTCCTCGGGCCTCAGCTGAAAATGGACATGTATCCAGCCAGACTAGCCTGGTTAACAAATGTAAAATAAAAAATAAAAAAATAAAATAAATGTGGAATAAATCCCTGGAAGGGAAGTATTTCTTCCCAGTGCTATCTGTAACCCTGCTGAATCTGTATCAGAATGTAGATTTCAGAAACAATATGCTACCAAAAGACAGAAACAATGACTCAGAATTTCTGGAAGGTATAAGGGAGTGCCAAGGTGTGTGTGTGTGTGTGGAGGTGGGGTGGGGGGGTGGGCAAGGTCCCTTATACACAGTCATTCTGACATCTGACAGTCCTTTGTTTTGGAAGGAGGCCCTGCTTTCTTTTTGGAACCTCCTTGCCGTTTTTTTTTTTATTTAATGACCGCTCACCAGCATTTTGCTGAGTGTGTTTATTTTGCTTTTTGCGAAAAGTGGACAAAGGATCAAAAAATCCCTTGGAAATTTTCGGGGACGGCTGAAAAATCAGTGATTCCCTGTATCAGCTTAACCTCTGCAGCAGGGGATCCAAAAACAATCTCTATCCAAAGGGGAACTTAAAATCTCATTTTTATGTCTTGTGGAAGGTTCTGAGAATGTAGCAATGCAATCAACCTCAACACAGTACCAGCGGCAACAGCCCTGGATGCAGTATCCAGATGTATAAATGCACATTAAATATGGAGTGGTGACCATGAGAAACTGAAACTAAACCACCAAAGCAGATTTTTCTTCACAGCAGGGAACTGCAGATAAAACATTTCTCATACTTTCACAAATGTGTCAATTGTTTTACAAGCCTTGTCAGAAGGGGAATGATTAGAATTAATAACATGTTTGGCAGCAGCTGGATTAACTAAAGTTATAGCTGCTAGGTGTGGGTCTGGGATGAGTGGATACAAATCTGGAGGACTTAGGAACTTTTTTCTTAGGTCCAGCAGGCTGGCCGTCAGGAAAACCACAGGTTGCGATAGCACTGGGAAATGGGTGGAGGTTTTGGGAATTCCAGTTCTAACAGTTTGTATTATTTTCTGAGGGAATGAAAACCTCAGTGTTCAGACTTTCTGAAAACACTGGCACATTCTGGAAAGGGTATCACAAAAAGGAGCATCCTTGACACAGAGTCAGATAACATGCTCTCCTCTGATTCAGAATCAGAAGTCTGAGGAGAAAACCTGTATACGTCCTATCGCATTCCTCTCCAGACTCAGTTTCTTGAATCTGTTCATGAAAGGAGGACCTCCTTTCTTTTACTAAAATCCACTAGATAAGAAGGGTCAATAGCCTGCAAAAGCCCCCGAGCCAGATGTAATAAGCTACTCTTGTCCACTGAAACTGGTGCAGGAAAAAATACATGTTTTGTTTTCCATTTCTTTTTAACAGAAATGTTGGAGGCAAACAGGATTATTAATAGCAGCGACTACTTCCCAAGGGATGGGCATAACATTCTGGGTAAGCAGGGGCACTTTCCTAGCCAACAACAGTGGCTCTTCCTTGTCCAGTGATGGGACCACAACAGACGTACAGGATTTGGCTAACCCCCAGACTATAGTGGCTGAATGAACAGCACAAGAGGGATCAGGGGAAAAAGACAAGTGGTCTGATGAAAAAGCTTTGGCCACAGTGGAGTCACCCACCTGCAGCTGGTGGCAAACTGCTATCCTGCTATGATGGCAAAGGCTGTTTAGTTAACTATTTCTTTTTGTGACCGAAAGAAAGACCGAACATGAGAGCAGTAGTCTGTTCCATGATGACGCTGAGAATGATGCTTCTGTCCCAAAGAAACTAAGCAGCACAAGCAGATAAAAATCTAAAAAAAAAAAGGAATTAAAAAATAACAGCAAAAAATCATTCCAATAAACTTTACCAACCCCAACAAGTAATTTAAATACAATTTCCCTACAGAAAAAAAGTTTTACAATGTTAAATTAACTTTATTACTGTCAGAAACTCAAAGTGAAAGGGAAGGTCTACAAGAGGGTAGTGAGACCAGCTATGTTACATGGGTTGGAGACAGTGGCACTGACAAAAAGGCAGGAGTCAGAGCTTGACGTGGCAGAGTTGAAGATGTTAAGATTTGCACTGGATGTGACGAGGATGGACAGGATTAGGAATAAGTATATTAGAGGGTCAGCCAGGTTGGAAGGTTTGGAGACAAAGCCAGAGAGGCAAGATTACATTGGTTTGGACATGTGCTGAGGAGGGATGCAGAGTATAGTGGGAAAAAGATGCTAAGGATGAAGCTGCCAGGTAACAGGAAAAGAGGAAGGCCAAAGATAAGGTTTATGTATGTGGTGAGAGAGGACATGCAAGTGGTTGGTGTGACACAGCAAGATGCAGAGGACAGGAAGAAATGGAAACAGTTGATCTGCTGTGGCGACCTCTGACGGGAGCAGCCGAAAGAAGAAGACTGTCAGAAACTCAGCTGCCTTCCTGTTTAAAAAGTACAGTAAAGTCACATGTCAGTCAATAAAAATACATATTCCTAACTTAAAATATACTTTCCTGAACAGGAAAGCAAGTTTAAACATTAAACGTAATATGTGGAAGGTTTTACCCCAAGGGGAACTTATATGCCCAGTAATGGGACAGCACAAGTAATCCATTGATCCTCGAAAGCAAACAGAGGCACGCTCTCTGACAGAAGGAAAGCTCTAAAGGGTTTGGCACCCAAACCTGTCTTTTAGTCAGCTCAGCTCAAACTGGCTAATACTATGCACACAAGGAATGTGCCCTGAAGTTTTGGAAGCGGATTGCCTGTTATACCCTATGCAGGAAATAACCCAAACAGCTTAGGCTACTGCTGCAGGGATCAATATGAAGAACACGAGAATGTTTACACACACACACACATCCCGCCTCCAAAATAAAATGTACTTACAATTCAACCAAGGCAAACAACACTGCTCCAGAAAACACACACCACCACAGTATACCAAAGGCACTGCAACAGGTCTATCTCAAACAATAACTTTAAAGATAAACTGTAGGCTATTCACTCTCTTATCCTGCAAATTCAGTCTTCAAGAATTTTAGTTTAAACCCTGTCCAACTCAATAAGCAGAGGGGGAAAATGGGGCCAGAGCTCTGGAGAGGATTCCATCACTCCATATTCCTCAAAGCCTAATCTATCCCTATTCCATTACTTCTAAGAAGAAATACAGAAAATCTCACAGTCTACCTGTCAAACACCAACCCCTACTTGGTAGGACACACTGCCCTTCCAGGCCATCTATTTCTATAGGATTCTCTCCCTGCCCCCAGTATCCTCACCCTAAGCTCCACAATTTATGCAACAAGACCCCAACTTCCATAAGAGTGGGGGGGCCCTACTCTTCCACTTCCAACTGATTGTTGAACAATTACTGCTGATGACAAAAACAATCTGTTTAAGAGGGTTCCTTTCCCTAGTGTAAGCAAGCACCCCAAGAAGAAAAAAAAAACTGAGGGGTGAATTGCTCTATTTGTGGAAAGAAAGGTCAGTAAACCTAAGCCTGGGGTGTGTGATCTTAAATTTGATCTGGACCCACTTGGTGGCCTTAAGTGAATTAATGATCCCATCAAACACCACCCTAAATCTTAGGCCACTAACACCCACTACAAACTCCTTCCAGGTTACGGGTCTACCAAATACCAACCAGTGTTTCACAATAACACACCGATGGACAGTTTCTCAACAGTGATCACCTCCACACCTTCTGACCTCCAAAAGATCAAATCCTTCAACCACGACATTATATACCATTATTCACCACCCGATAAAGGTTGTCCAGCCATTATTTATCTTCTTTCTTTCGGCTTTTCCCGGTTAGGGGTCGCCACAGCGGAACTCCGGTCCGCTCATGATTGGCAGTAGATTTTTACGGCGCTGAGGTGCCAGTTCGACGCCCAACCTTTAACAAAGGCATGCCCATTCTACGCATGTCTTTCGAATGCCACTCGACTTCAGGGAGGACATGTAGACTCCACACAGAAGGTGCTCCAGCCAAGAATTGAACTGGAGAACCTCTTGCTGTGCGGCAACAACGCTACCGCTGCACCACCGCGGCTTCCTCCAACCATTATCTAAGGGGCTTATATTCAGGGTCCACTGGGTACCTATATGATTTAATCATTGCATACAACCTTGACAACATCCCCCATTTGGGCCAATCAGGCCTCTTTCTAAGGCGGGTTAAACTTTATTACTAGCCTCACAATAACCTTAAGGATGGCATCCTTTAATAACCCTCAAAATCTGGCAAACCAAGACTGCCTTACCAGAATGACAATGTTAATAAATCCAAGGAGACTCTGGGCTTACCTTTATCCAAATAAAACTGGTAATCCACTTCTGGAGGAAAGCCCAAGCAAACTGTATAAACCCAAAGGGAGTATGAACAACATAACCATCTTTATTCTCAGGTGATGTTAAGGCAAATCCCCTCCCACCTACCACAAAAACTGTTTAAAGTAATCAGGCATCTTAAGTAGATAGCAAGTACTAGGCTAGCTGCCCCTGTAGGTCATTTTAAGCCTAGCCAATTTCCCTTCAATGGTGAGAATCAAAGCCTACCTTTTGTCTGAGAGATAAACACCTTAACTATTATGCCAAACCCCAACCCCACAATCAAACCTGTACCTCATGTCTGTGAGGTAAACACCTTAACCATTATGCCAACTCCCAACCTCCCAAATCCTCTCAACCACTCCCTTAACGTGTCTGTGAAATACAACGAGCATTTCGTAAGTTGCAGGCTGCCAGCCTCGTTTCATTATTAATCTTTTTTTTTTAAATCTTTTTTATATTTTTATTGAAAACATGCATGTGAAGCCAGGTGCGTGTTTATGCAGAACATGGCCATAAAGAAGTCAACAAAGATCTTAAGGTTGTTTTCCATGCACAGGGAATAAGCACTTTTCTCTCTCTGTATACATGTATAAAGGTCAGTATATCCAAAGTGGTTTAAATGATGGTTGTGAAATCTGCAGGGAGTATTTCTGGGACAGTTACCTAATGAACATCTTATAGGCTGCTCACAGGTTAGTATTTTGCTAACTGCCCTTGTGGGCTATATTACCCTTATCCAATTATCCCATTTGACAATCAAACCCTGCAACTTGTGTCTGTAAGGTAAACATCTTAACCATATACCAACCCTCCAACCCCAGATTGTACTACTAACCACAAAGTCAAATGAGCAGCTGTATTTTTAAGAGTAATGCAAATATTATTTTAATGTTACTTTGTACGTCACAACATATATAAAGAATGAAAGCTTCACTTTTGCTTAGAAGTATATACTCTTTTTATCACAGGCGTTACAACACTGTTTTTACATTAAATTACTCTAGCAGATAACCAATATTCACATTTCTATTTTTACACAAGTTTCTTCTGTTACTGCAGTTTAACTGAAATGGCTATTCTGGCCTGAATTTGACTCCTGCATATAAATGCTCTACACTGCTTCAATAGATTATTATATGACACATATGGTTAGCCTTTCATAGCACACTGTACGAGTTACTAGGTCTTTTGACAAGCTGACATATGTTGGGTTTCAGAGAAATATAACCACTAGAGCTATCCGAGTAATGTTGCGGTTAGAAGCACACTGACAAATATATTCTAACATACGGTGACAACAACACTGCAATGAGCATTACCGGCTCATTATCATCTATTCAAATCAAAGATCAACACTGTTAGGGGAACACTGGTGCAGTTAGGCCTATATTAGGCCTATCAACCCATGCACCACAGGTGCACAGTCACCTACTAAAAACAGACACCCACACCGCCACGTCCAGATAGCAGAAATCATGTCCCCCACACAAATGGCTTTGCAGTACTTACCTGCTACTGCACTAACAGTCCTGCTCCTGAGGTGAATGGGTGCGCACCATCAAAAAATGAAGTACACTTTGTTTTGCTGCTCCTACACAATGGCATAGCTACTATTAGAATAGTGCAGCGACTCAGATGCTGATGAAATTATGGACAGGCATATGGCTAATTTGTATTAGCCGTGCATTAGAACACCATGTTTGCATCCAGCCTTCGCAAAAGAGACCTCTTCCATGCTTGCATACTACTGTACTGATACAGTAGCCTCTTACTTATTTGGGCATAACACACTGGTCAGTCCTGCTAAGAACAGTACTGCATAGTGCAATATGCATTTCTGAATCCCAGGGATAGTCTCACATATGTGCATGTCTGTTTACTTTGCTATATTTATTACAAAAACAAAACAACTTTAAAAGTACATTAACTTTAATCTGATTTCATAACGGACTGCAGCAATATAATTTAGACATGCACAGAGTTTGTCATCCTGAAAAAAGTCAAACGTGCATTTTTACTGTGAAATAAAGAGTAAGACAAGCCCGGCACCCAGATGATAGACGACTTGTGCCATCAGTACAAGGCCAAACCACTATAACCATCTAAAATCTTTTAGGAAACCTCAAACAGATGTCATGACTCTCAGCTACAGAAACTTAACTCGTGACCTAAGACTAAAGACACATTCACAAACCTTACCATCACATAATACTCATCAACGTATACAAGGCTAAACTGGGGAAGGAAGAGTACAAGCACAAATCCAGGGACAAAAAAAAGTTTTTATTCAGGGAAATTACAAAATATTTTTTTATTCTGGATATATGCCACATCCCTCACTGTGAACAGAAGTCACAGACCCACGTCTAATGAAGGCAATGCATCTTAGCACACCACTGATGTGAAATATAAATATACACATTCAACAGGTGCACAAGTGTACATAAAATATAGTTCCCTTGTATGCAGTCTTATATGCGTGTCGAAAGTAAGACCACCTTAACCCATTTTTCAATACCTATACCTCTGTTTCAAAGTGTTCTCTGTCCACTCTAAAACTGTGTAACATGTTGTACAAGAGTAACTAATATTCTGAAACTACTAATACTTGTGTGTAAAGTATTTAATGTACAGTATAGTCAATGTTGCCTGTGGGACTAAAATACAGCTGTAAAAAGAGGCCTGCATGGAAATACTTCCTAGCAAAAATCTCTGCAACATTGCTAGTCACTACTGTATTATTATTAGAGCAATGCTCAGGAAGGAATTCCACTGTGCCTGTGATTAATCTCTTCACAACTTTTAGTATTTCTAACACTCATGAAAAGGAATGACATGTCATGAAACCACTGCAAAATAAAACAGGCAGTTTTCAGTGCCCACACGTCAAGACAGAGAAAATGAAAACCTGGATGATGTGTGATGCATTCACACTACTGAGCACTTAAAACTACTCGGCTACTTTGTCTGCAGCACACATCTGTAATTGCAACTGCCATAACCGTGTGTATTTGGCACAGAAGCAATCAGGACTTAATACAATACACACACATCAAATAAATGCAACAAGTCCTCATGTACTTTCTCCTGTTACAGTCTCACATTTCTAAAAAAAAAAACAAAATTTGTGTAGAGTATTCCCAGTACCTGTGTAGTTTAACAAGTGATATATTTTTTATGATGGACAATACAATGTGCGTGTATACAGCAAAACAAGTGTGTCCTTGCGTCTGTGTGCACACCAATAAATGGGCACAGATGAGAGAACAGAAGTTGTCTGTCACTTGAAAAAAGTAAGCAAAGCCCCACTCAGAGAATAACTCTACAACCCAACACGCACAGACACATTCTCACACTGTTAGTAGCACCTCAGATAAACACCTGTTAATAATGTCACTTTAGAAGAGATGGCTTAAGTGAAATGTAAACTGTCCAAAACTACCCAAAGATGTCTGCATCTGATGTATGTGAGTTGAAGGTGTATGTGCATGTTATTGAATACAAAAAGAGAAACAGCACTCACAGGAAAAAATGTAGTTTATTTTTATTCTACAAAAACAAAGATGCAGGGTGTGACACACACACACACACACACACACACACACACACACACACACACACACACACACACAAATCACATGCTTAAAGGGTCACAGCAAGTATCTTCTATATAGTCACATGCAACTAGGATATGGTCTCTTAGTAGGGGGGCTCTCTCTTGCTGAGCCTTCTGTAACTTTCTCTTCTTGATTCCTATAATTCTCCAGCTTACTCCTGGTGTCAACTTTCAGGCCTTCATTCACTCACCTCTACCTCTGCAACATACACTGTTCTGGGCATCAAATCTCCCTTCAAGAAGGGCAAACAACACTCAGCATAAGCTTTCCTAAGCCCTCCTTTTATACATACTTTAAGTAAACCTGCTTTAGCTAAAACAATAATGTTTCTCATTGCTCTTAAGGCAACATTTTCATTTAAAATAGTACAAAAAAACAGATGATGCTCTCCACAGCTGATAGAAAAATCCTTTATTCACTGCAGTAGTAAGCGCTTTCGCGTTATTACAAACGCTTCATCAGACTTAAACAGATATATTCACAAGCTTCTTTCAAAGCATTCACCAGTTAAAAACAACCAATCAAAATACTAATGTGGAAAGATCAATTTCATCACTTTCAAAATAAAAGTGTATTCACAATTGTGCATGCCTAAAAAGAAGTACCTCTTATCAAAGAATATTTAAAAAAAATATAAAAAAACTATATATGCTAACTTATAAAAATATAAAAATGCATATCAAAACATTTTTTTAAAAAAGACACATAATAACAATGTATATTAGTGGCAGTACTGAAATTATTTTATGGCCCTAAGGCTTGTATGGATGTGCTCCTAGAAATGGTTTTAAATTAACCTTCTCATTAAGTCCTCTTCCTTTATGTGCTTGTAGTCTCGTAATCCATCAGTTTTCACATTCTTCAGTATAATTTTTTATATTAAACTAATCTATCTGTCCTTTTCACTAACTGTACTACACTAAACCTGAAATAATGTGAAGTACCTACATTTAAAATGCGTCTCGCTAAGGCATTATGGTCATCTTCTTTATTGATGGCATATATGTGTTCTCTTACACGTTCTCCGAGAATTCTATTCGTCTTGCCTATATAAAAACAACTGCATACCTGGCACACCACCAGATAAACTAAATCTCTGGACTTACAGTCAGCATAGAAATCAAAATTGAACACCTTACCTGTACCAACATGAGTATAGACACTATTCCCTGACATATAAACACATTGGTTGCAATTTCTGCAAGGTAGCGTGCCCTTTCTGTTTGATAAAACTGTATTGTTGGTATTATTTTCATAACAGAGCAACCTTTTTAAAGATCTCATATTTCTATAGGTAAAATTAGGTCTTTCACCTACTATATCAGAGATACTATCATCACTAGTCAAATACTCCAATTCCTAGTTACTATATCCTTGATTTTCATATTCATATTTGAATATGGTATAGTTATCCTATTTACATTAGTACTAGATTCTCTCTTCACTTCACTTACATTGTGGCCTACAGATCTGTTTAGCTAAGGCCTCCCTCTTTTTTCCTCATACTGGTATTTCTCAGTATAAATATTATTAACTTCTCTCCTACTATAACCTCTTTCTAAAAAATTTTTTAGCTAGTGTATCTTTTTTATTACTGAAATTAATATCTTCAGTTGTGAGGCAGGAAATTCTCAGAGTTTGACTTTCTACAATATTACTATAAATGTGCTAGGGATGCATACTCCTACGATGCAATATACTGTTTCTCCAACATGATTTTCTATATATGAATGAATGCATCTCATTACCCTTTTTCATTATTTGCACATCCAAAAACTCTATCATATTATTTGAGCTTTTATATTCAAACCTCAAAAACTTGGTTGTACCACTTATGTAATCCATAAACTCAATAAGTTCATCACTAGTTCCATCCCATACAAAAAACACGTCATCTACAAAACACTTACAATTTATGGTAGAAATATAAAATTTTATATTAGTTATGATATAATTCACCCAATATGTCAACACAAGCTTGGCATATGAGTTGGCACAAGGGGTGCCCATCGCTACCCCTTTCCTTTGCAAGTAATAAATATTATCATAAGTAAATACATTATTGCTCAATACCAAATCAAGCAATGTTAAAGTTCTAATAACCAAATCCATTGATGTGCCTTTTTCTATAAGATATAGCCTCACATATTCCATCCCTGCGTCATATGGAATAGAGGTGAACTATGATACAACATCTAAAGTTACCAATAGTTCATCATTCAATTCATTCCAAGAAGAAATATAAGTGCCATAACTCTCCAGAAATTATTGTGTATCTTTAAGTATTGTTGCATGTATTGTCAACAACAGGTCTGAGTTGTTTCTCTACATAAATGGAGGCTGGTTCCATAAGCCATCCACCACCCGATACAATCAGTCTCATTGGTGGACAGTTTAAGGTTTTGTGTATCTTAAGGAGGCCCCTGAACGTAGGAATCAAAGGGGACTCTACCAAAAGATATTTATACAGTTCACCATCTATAACACCACACAGGAATAAATCATATAATTCCATATGTACATTTTTGATCAATTTATCTAACGCCACATTATTTAACACAGAATATGTATCAGCATCATTTAACATATTCTTCAGTGTCAAGATACATTTCATGGTCTAAAACCACAATCATGCCTCCCTTGTCTGCTTGTCATATAATAACCTCCTTGTTCTCTTGTAGTTTCCCAATTGGTGCAAACTCATCTAATGTTAAATTATAAAATTCAGATTTAACACCTGACTGATACAGCTCAAACAAATCTCGTTCACATGCTCTATCAAATGCCTCCAAAAGTGGATGTGTTGGAGGTTTCCTAAATACATTCTCAATTCCAACATCATTGTTACCAAACAACATTTTTAAGCTAATATTTCTAACAAACTTTTTTATGTCCAACAGAACATCAGTAATGTCAGCAGATTTCGATGGTATAAATGATAGACCACGATTTAGTAATGATATTTCACTATTAGTCAGTGTATATTTAGATAAGTTAACTACTAAGTCTTGGGGGTCGGTTTCAAAACTTTTCTCTGAAACTCGTACCTGTTCTCCGAAGTTTTCCGCTTCCTTGTATTCCACTGTGGTGGCCAACCTGGTCTGTCTATTTGTCGTATCAATAAAGGAAAAGGGATTGTTGTGCCATGACTCGATACATCCTTCAATACCACCTATGTCGAAACATTGCTGAGTGAAGCAATAAAATTATCTTTATTTAATGGTTCTTTTGTTGTTGTAATTGGCGTTAAGTTAGTTGCTATTGCTGTTGAGGGACCCTCTCCTGCGTTCCCTTCTACAGAGCTGTTAACAGTACCAATAGCACGACCTGTAGTTGACGTCGTACGCAATGACATCACTTCTGCATGGGTGTTTATTCTCGTGGAATTTAAAGGCTCTGTATATGTAGAACGAGTGCTATGAGTATTCTGATTGCTTATGTTATGAGCAATCTCTCTCGGCCAAGAAAAAACATGACCGACACGGAAATCATAGTCATGCTCCAACTTTTTCTTTTTTTCCAACAGCTGTTTGTTATCTAAAGTAGATAACAAAAGTGAAATGTCAGTTATAAAAGTGTCCATTTCATCAGGGTTCATGCATTTTTTTAAATCGATCTCCATGATATTTATCTCTTTCAGTAAATTTGTCTCTATAAGTCCATACTGTTCAATTAACAAATTCATATAGCCACAGCTGACATCTAAATTCAACTTCTGCCACTTTGTTAAGAGGTCAGGATAAGTGGTGCCAAACGTAGGCATGTTAAGGACCCCAAGTCCTCGAGGCACCACTTTAAATTTCAAACAAGCCTCCATGTGTTGCCGTTGCCATTGTGTTATTCTTAACTTCTGTAAAGTATTCTCCAGTTTATGTGTAAGCTGGATAACTTTTATATTTCTGTCAATACTCACATTATCATGTCCATCTCTAGTTAGATCTTGTGAAGTAAACTTTAACAATGGATTTATAGACATCACAGCAACACCTCTTAAAAGACAGTTGGTATTCACCTCACCATCACAAAATTCAGCCATGTCCCAGGAACTGTAGGAAAGTAGAAATCCAATAAAAATATAACAAACAGTCCTGGATAAAGAGCCACCTTCCAAATGAAAATACCAATTTTTTGAGGTTTGAATATAAAAGCTCAAATAATATGATAGAGTTTTTGGATGTGCAAATAATGAAAAAGGGTAATGAGATGCATTCAGAGATATATAGAAAATCATGTTGGAGAAACAGTATCTTACATCGTAGGAGTATGCATCCCTAGCACATTTATAGTAATATTGTAGAAAGTCAAACTCTGAGAATTTCCCGCCTCACAATTGAAGATAGTAATTTCAGTAATAAAAAAGATACACTAGCTAAAAATTTTTTATAAAGAGGTTATAGTAGGAGAGAAGTTAATAATATTTATACTGAGAATACCAGTATGAGGAAAGGAAGAGGGAGGCCTTATCTAAACAGGTCTGTAGGCCACAATGTAAGTGAAGTGAATGTAAGTGAAGTGAAGAGAGAATCTAGTACTAATGTAAATAGGATAACTATACCATATTCAAATATGAATATAAAAATCAAGGATATAGTAACTAGGAATTGGAGTATTTTGACTAGTGATGATAGTATCTCTGATATAGTAGGCGAAATACCTAATTTTACCTATAGAAATATGAGAGCTTTAAAAAGGTTGCTCTGTTATGAAAATAATACCAACAATACAGTTTTATCAAACAGGAAGGGCACGCTACCTTGCAGAAATTGCAACCAATGTGTTTATATGTCAGGGAATAGTGTCTATACTCATGTTGATACATGTAAGGTGTTCAATTTTGATTTCTATGCTAACTGTAAGTCCAGAGATTTAGTTTATCTGGTGGTGTGCCAGGTATGCAGTTGTTTTTATATAGGCAAGACGATGTGCCAGGTATGCAGTTGTTTTTATATAGGCAAGACGAATAGAATTCTCGGAGAACGTGTAAGAGAACACATATATGCCATCAATAAAGAAGATGACCATAATGTCCTAGCGAGACACATTTTAAATGTAGGTACTTCACATTATTTCAGGTTTAGTGTAGTACAGTTAGTGAAAAGGACAAATAGATTAGATAATATAAAAAATTATACTGAAGAATGTGAAAACCGATGGATTATGAGACTACAAGCACATAAAGGAAGAGGACTTAATGAGAAGGTTACTTTAAAACCATTTCTAGGAGCACATCCATACAAGCATTAGGGCCATAAAATAATTTCAGTACTGCCACTAATATACATTGTTATTATATGTCTTTTTTAAAAAAAATGTTTTGATATGCATTTTTATAAGTTAGCATATATAGTTTTTTTATATATTTTTTTTTAAATATTTTTTGATAAGAGGTACTTCTTTTTAGGCATGCACAATTGTGAATACACTTTTATTTTGAAAGTGATGAAATTGATCATTCCACATTAGTATTTTGATTGGTTGTTTTTAACTGGTGAATGCTTTGAAAGAAGCTTGTGAATATATCTGTTTTATAAGTCTGATGAAGCGTTTGTAATAACGCGAAAGCGCTTACTACTGCAGTGAATAAAGGATTTTTCTATCAGCTGTGGAGAGCATCATCTGTTTTTTGTACTATTTTATTTTCATTTGGAAGGTGGCTCTTTATCCAGGACTGTTTGTTATATTTTTATAACATTCTCATTTAAGTGACAGTAACACTTACCTGCCTAACACAACAAAAGCTCCTCTCTATTCTGAAAGAAAACACTTATTTTCCTCGGATGAGTAAAAGGAAATTCTTATTTATAACAGCAGTTCTATTTTCACACTTTATACAACAAATACAGCCGTATAAGATTTGGTCACGAGGAGATACTGATATGTTATTCTACTGGCAAGCAGTGGCACTCCAGAACAGCTAGTATATCAACACATTTTAAGTGCCATCACCATGGCACAGTAAAGGAGAATTGTAAAACAGCACTGTTTACGCAACATGGGACAAACACAGTCATGGATCAGACAAGCAGTTAAATACTAGTTTAACATGCCACTATAAGCAGAACATCATGGATTTACGTAGGTCATTACCTTATGCAATACCATCTCACCAGGCAATTAACTGTGTTGGTCTTGCCCTATATTTTAACCCTACTGAAGACTGGAGATCATCAATGAAAATCATATACCTGTGACTGCACTCAGTATAACACCTACTGCATGGTACTGCTATAGTGCATATATGGGCAGTCATGCATAGGAATGTTAAACCTCTGTACTGGTGACAATACTGCAATGTGCACTAAGGCAGTGCAGATCTAGAACTGAATAGGTTTCCAAAAATCAAGTGACCACAGGCTGTGACCAAACAGACAGTGTTTACCTTTGCTGAAGTAACAGTTGATGGGCTGAGATGTCTGCCAAACATCTTGTGGAAATGCTGGTACCACATGTGACAACTGGGGAGAGATGGGCGAAGGCTGCCAGCCTAGTCAAATAGAATTTGATATACAATTCTGGCATTTGTAAATAAATGTAAAAATACAGGCATGTTTTCTTGAGTGTAAAAGAAAACTGTGAAATGTGGAACTGCAAAATATGTGACAACATTGCACTCTATTGGCCCAGTGTAGCATGTTGTGACCCTTTCATGTTAGAATTCGGCTCCAGTGCGTCTGGATGAAAGTTTCATGCCCATTGTTTTAAGGCTATAGTTTATGACCAGAATTTAGATGTGGAATGTGCTTTATTGCTCTGGTTTCTGTTAGAGTATACATGTGAAATGACTTATATTGTTGTAAGTTTCTGAGCAGGCGTTAGATTGCTAAATAATGTAGTTTGTGGCCTGAGAACTCCAGTCGAAGTGTCAAAAATGATGTAATTTGGGAGGGCCTTAGAGACCTGTTTATTAGTAATGTTTAAATACTATTTCTCACAAGAGACTGGGAGCATTTTGAACTTGGATATCTAACTCAGCACTCTGTCTAAGTTCACATGTAAGTTTTAGCACTGTGCTTTCTTGTAGGAATAGTTAAAGCTAGTAAAGATTAAGTATTTTTCTTTGAAATCAGACCTGTCCAACTGTATTATTTTAAGTTTCTGTGTGATCTCTGAACTCAGATATCTCTGTGGTGTAGTAGTTTTGTCTTGTGTTTTAATTATTTATTATTAAATATTTTTAAACCCTTCTACCTGTGGCTGGTTTATGTAGATATAAATTATACTTTAGAGTACATTATATATTTACAGAGTTTACTGTCTAAGCCCTTCCAATAAGCCTAGACTGAATAGTCACATTACCATTGGATAATAATATTTCACAGTAATAATTGGACACCCTTTTAAGGGCCTTTTAGTAGCGGATATTATTAGCTGGGTGGTGGCAGGGATTACTACCGTATGGTCAGGGTAAAGGGGCACAGCTGGAGACTTTGTGTCAGCCTTTCCCAGGAGTGTCTGTGAAGTTGTATAAATACTGATCTCAAAGTGCGCGTGTGTGGTGTGTCAGCTACTTGGCAGGGACACGAAGCACTTGTTGGACAGAGAGGATACTGGAGGTTTTAGCTTGCCCAGCTAGGCTGAGATCTGGACTGTATAGCTGTACCAGTGGGGAGTCTTATTGGAGACTTGGTGAGCAAGGGAGAAACCAGCCCCAGACTGACTGTGACCTCTGTGTGCACTTAAGGGAAATTGTACTTTACTTTGTGTATTAGATATCCTTTCCTCTCTTCTCTAGGAGACGACCTCCCTGGTGTTAGTGATGAGGATTGAGGCTCCTTGATTGCTGGGCCAGGGCACGGTCATCACAAGTGTTTGGCAGTGGTGGGATCTACTTCACATACTAATTGACTTGTAGTGGTGTGGGTAGAGCGAATTCCTGTAGCTTATGTACAGTGATCCCTAAAAGTGTTTTGTACTCTAAAATAGCCACACAGTGTATACTCAGAGTTCAGATCACAATTCTTTTATTTCTTTTGTTAGCTTAGTGTTAGTCAGGGTAAGCAGGCAGCATGTCAGCAGAAGAGTATGGAAAGCGGACAAGGTGCCATCTGGTGGAGATGTGCCAGGCTAGGGGACTGGTGCATGGAAACCTGACAAAAGCAGACCTGATTGCAGCCTTGGTAAAGCTGCATCAGAAAACAGCAGCCTGGTGGACAATCAGACTGACAGTGGAGATATAATATCCTTGGAGAATGGACAGCTCAAACTTTCTGCAGTGGGCTTAAAAATCCAGCTGGAGCTAAAGAGATGCGAGTTGGAGGCCAGGCATATGGAACTAGAAGCAGCCGAGAAAATGAGGAGTCTACAAGCTGAAGAACAGTAACGGCGGAGAAAGCATGAGAGGGAAATGCTGACTCTTCGCCAGAGTAATGGAGGTAATGGGGAAGGGAGTAACCGGACCCCAGGAGCACAAAAGATCAGTAAATTTCTTCCACAGTTTAAAGAGGGGGATAATTTTGATAGCTTCATTCATATGTTTGAGCGGGTATGTAAACAGTACGAAGTTGACCAAAGGCTCTGGGTACAGTTCCTGACCCCCTTACTCCATGGTAAAGCTGTAACGTCTTTAGCAAAAATGCATGACTGTTTTGATTATACTGCTGTAAAAAGACATTTGTTAGAATGTTTTAAGCTAACACCTGAAATGTATAGGAAAACGTTTCGTGAACATAGACGCAAGGCAAATGAAAATGTATGTGAATATGTTGCTGAACTGTGCACTTACTTTCATAGCTGGGTGAGTGGATGTCAGGTCACCACTTTTGAAGAGCTGGCAGACCATTTGGTAAGGGAAACAAGCCCTTAGCACTTTGCCTGAGGACATGAGGATCTCGTTAGCTGATAGACAGTGTGCTACTTCAGGAGTTGGGGAAGAAGGGAGACCTATACCTAGCAAGTAGGGCAGCCCTGCACAGGAAAGGGACCCTCAGTACTGCTCATGGGTCTAAAGGAAGTCATGGTGGGCAGCACAGGCTGCCCCAGCAGAATTGGCCAGTAGCAGGGGAAGCCACTAGTCCAGGTACACGTCCAGGACCTAGGATGAAATGTTTTGAATGCAACCAGTATGGCCATGTGGCATGCAGGTGTCCACACAGGCAAGGTGAGGAACCAAAGGTGAGGGAGCCAGTAAGTGGTAAAGACAAAATGCCAATAGTAGGTTGTCTTGAGACAACAGAGGTATGGAACTACCATCCTGCAGATGTCTTGAGAGGGAAGGATTTGGATGAGGCAGTATCATGTACTTATGCAGTTAAAAGCAGTGAGGATAAGAGACAAGCATGTGGGTCTTGTAGCCTGGGGGAGACTCAGACAGAATGCATACTTGCAGCCAGGACTGCTGAGGTGGTTACTTCAGGGAGTGAGCTACACACTGTAGCAGTGAGACTGAATGTGTGCCACTGCTGCTTGTGGGTACTGATGCTCCCTTGGACAAGGTGACTGCAAAGGTAGAGGCGAGTAGTAGTACCCAGGCACCACTGTCAGAGGATGCCAGACTTCCTGTGGAAGGGGAGCTGGGAAGGGTTACAAGGAGAGACTTCAGAAAGGCTCAGCTCTCCGACCCTACATTGCAAGACCTGAGGCAGGTAGCTAGGGAGGCACCTGATTCTCAAGGGAAGGGGGAATCTGTATACTGGAGCAAAGGGTTACTGTACAAAAAGTGGACCCCTGAGGGAGGGCTAGAAGGTGAGAGAGTACGGCAGTTGGTAGTGCCTAGACCTTACCATCTGGCGCGTCTAGCCATAGCCCATGATACTCCCTTTGCAGGTCATATGGGCATAAAACGTACAAAGAGGCGTATTATGCAAAACTTCTATTGGCCTAGAATTTCCAGAGATGTAACAGGGTACTGCAGGACCTGTGAGCAGTGCCAAAAGGTAGGCAATGCAGGAGACAAGGTGAAAGCTCCTTTGATGCCTTTGCCTGTGATTGAGGAGCCATTTCAGAGGGTAGCTATGGATATTGTGGGTCCTTTGAGTACCCCAAGTTCCACAGGGAAAAAGTATATCCTAGTGATTGTAGATTATGCTACACGATACCCTGGGGCAGTGGCTTTGTCCTCCATTGAGGCAGAGAAGGTGGCAAATGCTTTGCTAGAGATTTTCAGCAGGGTAGGTGTCCCAAAGGAAATACAGTCTGACAGAGGTGCCAATTTTATGTCAGACCGGCTGGCTTGTCTGTGGAAGTCCTGTGGGATGAAGCACATGAAGACCACCCCCTACCATCCCCAGACTAATGGTCTTGTTGAGAGGTTAAACTCTACAATCAAGTCCATGCTACGGGCATTTGCAGATCAGTTTAAGAGGGAGTGGGACAAATATTTGCCCCATCTGTTTGCTTACAGAGAGGTTCCCCAGGAATCCACAGGTTTTTCACTCTGAGTTGCTGTATGGGCATATGGTGAGGGGACCTAAAGATTTAATTTGAGATGACTGGGAAGGTGAGTGCGAGTCTCACAAGGAGTCTGTTGTGGCATATGTCCTGAACCTCAGGACAAGGCTCAGGGAACTCATGGGCCTGGCCCAGGAGAACCTGGCAAAAGCCCAACAACAGAAAAAATGTGTGGTATGACAGGAATGCTCAAGCTAGAGAGTATGTTGTAGGGCAGCAGGTGATGGTTCGCATTCCTGTCAGACACACGTTGCAGGCAGCTTGGGAGGGACCCTACAAGGTAGTAAGAAAGGTAAGTGATGTTAACTACATGGTGGAAGTACTAGGCAGACGGTAGGGGCACAAATTGCACCATGTTAACATAATGAAACCTTACCACGATAGGGAGACCCTTGTGCTGAGCATTTGCAGTGGATTGCAGGAGGAGTCTGAGAGAGATCTTGTGACTGATCTCCTTAGTGAGGCTCGGGCTGACACCTAGGTGGAAGGGGTAGCAATGTCCCAGCAGCTATCTCCTACGCAGGTTCAAGAAATCCGAGCAGTGTTGTAGGAGTTTGGGGGCATGCTCACCAGGGAGCACCCACCTGGTGCAGCACCAGGTGGATACAGGACCTAAAGGCATATCAGGCAGGCCCCTTATACGGTGCCTGAGAGAGTCAAACAGACTCTGAGGGAGGAGGTACAGGAGATGTTGGAACTAGGGGTGATTCGAGAGTCCAACAGTCCCTGGGCCTCACCAATGGTGTTGGTGCCAAAGAATGATGGCAGCACCAGGTTCTTTGTGGATTACAGGAAATTAAATAGTCACACAGAGGCAGATGCTTACCCCATGCCTAGGACAGATGAGGCCCTAGAGCAGCTGGGTGGGTCTAAGTATCTTACAACCATTGATCTTACCAAGGGTTACTGGCATGTGCCCTTGACTCCCAGTGCTAGAGAGAAGGCAGCCTTTGTGCCTCCTTTTGGCTTGTATGCATTCACAAAGATGCCTTTTGGGATGAAGAATACCCCAGCGACTTTCCAGAGGCTGGTAGGTCATATCGTAGCAGGAGCAGGAGGGTCTGCCCTTGCTTACATGGATGATATTGCTATCTACAGCCATTCCTGGCAACAGCACCTTCAGCATGCTGGGCAGACTACAGAGGGCAGGGTTGACCATTAAGTCAAGCAAATTTCAGGTGGGTATGGCAGAGGTCTCCTACCTAGGACATAGAGTGGGGAGTGGTAAGATAAGGCCGGAACCTGCCAAGGTGGAAGCTATTCAGGCATGGCCTGCACATATTACCAAAAAGCAGGTGAGGGCATTCTTAAGGACAGCAGGGTACTACAGGGAGTTTGTTCCCAATTATAGTACCATAGCTGCTCCCTTCACAGACCCAACAAGGAGGAACAGGCCAGATAAGGTAGTGTGGACCCCAGCATGTGAGCAGGCATTTCAGAAGATTAAGGAAGCTTTGGGAGGACCCCCTGTGTTAGCCAGTCCAGACTATAGCAAAAACTTTGTTGTGCAGGTGGATGCTTCAAATTATGGGGTGGGGGTTGTATTTAGCCAGATTTCTTCAGAGGGAGAAGAGTACCCAGTGGTTCTCAGTTGTGGGCTCCAACCCAGGGAGGAATGCTAGGCAGCGGTAGAAAGGGAATGTATGGCCATGGTATGGGCACTACAAAAACGTCAGCCTTGTCTGTATGGAAGAAGGTTCGCTGTAATGACAGATCACAACCCTCTAGCATGGTTAAACAGAGCCAGTCAGCAAAATGCCAAGTTGCTAAGATGGAGCCTGGGGGTGCAAGCATATGATACGTCAGTACAGCACTGCAGTGGGAGTAGCAATGCCAATGCAGATGGCCTCTCAAGACAGGGAATGGGGTGAGATGCACCCAGATAGACCAGACACTCTCAAGTAATGTTTCTCAGGGGGCACTTGAAAAAACTAACTTGAGTTCCCCAGGGGGGGAAGAGATGTGATGATTGGGGAGAGATGGACAAAGGCTGCCAGCCTAGTCAAATAGAATTTGATATACAATTCTGGCATTTGTAAATAAATGCAAAAATACAGGCATGTTTTCTTGAGTGTAAATGAATACTGTGAAATGTGGAAATGCAAAATATGTGACAACATTGCACACTACTGGCCCAGTGAAGCATGTTGTGACCCTTTCATGTTAGAATTTGGCTCCAGTGCATCTGGATGAAGGTTTCATGCCCATTGTTTTAAGGCTAAAATTTATGACCAGAATTTAGATGTGGAATGTGCTTTATTGCTCTGGTTTCTGTTAAGAGTATACATGTGAAATGACTTATATTGTTGTAAGTTTCTGAGCAGGTGAAGATTGCTAAATAATGCAGTTTGTGAGATAAATTATGCTTTAGAGTACATTACATATTTATAGAGTTTACTGTCTAAGCCCTTCCAATAAGCCTAGACTGAATAGTCACATTACCAATGGATACCAAAGGGCCTTTTAGTAGCTGATATTAGCTGGGTGGTGGCAGGGATTACTACCGCATGGTCGGGGTAAAGGGGCACAGCTGGAGAATTTGTGTCAGCCTTTCCCAAGAGTGTCTGAAGTTGCATAAATACTTATCTCAAAGTGTGCGTGTGTGGTATGTCAGCTACTTGGCAGGGACACGAAGAACTGGTTGGACAGAGTGGGTAATGGAGGTTTTAGCTTGCCCAGCTAGGCTGAGATCTGGACCGTATAGCTGTGCCAGTGGGGAGTCTTATTGGGGACTGGGTGAGCAAGGGAGCAACCAGCCCCAGACTGACTGTGATCTCTGTGTGCACTTAAGGGAAATTGTACTTTACTGTGTGTATTAGACATCCTTTCCACTCTTTTCTAGGAGAAGACCTCCCTGGTGTTAATGGTGAGGATTGAGGCTCCTTGATTGCTGGGCCAGGGCATGGTCGTCACACCACACACCTCCCAAATACCTCCTGTCTGTATCTGTATGGTCTCTTAAAAAGGATAATCTATGTTCTAAAATGACAATTAAAAAAGATTACAATAAACAATTTGTTTCCAAAAGATATGGTGAAACAACAATCTCATAATTAATGGACTGAAGAGACTCTAATGATGTGAAAGACTCAAAGAGGAGGCATCTCAAACTTGAATTCCTAAACAAAATATTTAGTTGCTGGAAAAAGTTGATAACTTAAAAAACAGAAAGAGGAGAAACAATTTAAGAATTTATGGGGTACATGAAAATAAGAAAAACAAAAGTGATTCTTTCATATAAACCCACCACATGCTACTGTCCCACCTGTATTTGCTAAAGTCTTCTACCTACTTATTCTGACAATACATTTATAAACACACTATACTGCCGACCACTATAACAATACCAACAAAGCAAAACAAGCTTCTACTCACTCAATAAACAGAGTAACCCTTCTCAATAATCCACCATGCACTACAGCAACAACTGAGACAATTTTCCAAACTTGCACCAGAATACTGGAGCAAATTACCTCAAGTCGTTATAATATATCATTACAAGATTTTAGAAAATCACTAAAAAAGCACCAAAAAAAAATAAATAAAATCAGACAAATTTCACTACTTGGACAATCATGGGTAACTTTCTACAACACAGCTGTATGCAATAACTGCAAAGCAAAACTACCTCTAGAATTCACACCAACATGATCAATTTCTGTAGCCACTTTAGGTGTATCTACTCACCTACACACATTTCCAATTCTTCCTTTACTTCCATGCCCATGTTCTCTGTCAGACTTTTCAGTACCTTTTATACTCCCCATTTCCCGACTTATTTTGCACCCTTTATTAATACCCATTACTCTTCTTCACATCCTCACTCTCATGCTCTACTACTTTGGATAAACCACTGCACTACAAAGCATTGTGCTGCTTCCAACTACCTTACTCCTGTACTCCTCCACTATTGGTTTTAACACTTCCTCTACAGAGACCTAGGCTTGCTGTTAGAAAATCACGAGACACATACCGAGATGCTTCTACTACAATTCCTTGTTGTCTGCCTTACATATTTTATAGGATTGTATTTCAACTATTGTAAATAATATCATTGTTATATATACCCTATACTTGCTGTTTGTACTGTAATCAGATTACTTTTTTTTTTGGGGGGGGGGGTATTCTTGTGACTAAAGTGTCTTCGATTTAGAGTACACACCCAGTTCAGTACTGTAATTTTATCTATACTGTACTACATTTTTCTTTGCATTGTATTTTTATTGGCTTGCTGGCCTGGGTCATGCCAAAAAGGGTCTCTGGACCAGAGTACTCACCTGGTTAACAAGTGTATAAATAAATATATATTAGTCTTTAAATATTTTGCCAAACAACATGGTCTCTTGTGAAAAGATAAGCAATTTTAGCAATTATGGAAACCAAACAAATTAGGGTAATTCCCCCTGATCTTTCAAAAGCCTGGGGAAACTTTTAATGCAAGTTCCACTTACAGCAGAAATATAACTTGCTGACAGACAATGCAAATCAGAATTTTGACACCTAGTAATTGCACAATTTCTGCAGGTTTAAAAAACCACAGCTTTACAACATTGTCTGCAACTTCTTGAAATATACCCTGGCAAAGGGCATTCTTAAAAGTTTTAGTAGCTACTTCTACTACAGTTACTTCTTTAAAACGGGTGTGCAAGGTAAGTTAAGTAAGATGAAATAAGAAATCAAAACCAATGCGTAGCTAGACAAAATAATCATTTAACAACACAAAAAAAAAATCAGCGTAGTCAGGCATAATCAGAGTCATACTGGTACACTTCAAAATGCATTTAAATAAGAAACCAAATGCTAGTTTAACATATAAAAAAGACTTGAATATTTAAATTCTTAGCATAGAGAAATGTTTTTATATAAAAATGCTGTTAAAATACACATAAAAATACTTTGAATAAAGTAAAATTAGCTACTGTTTTTATATACACAAATATAATGCCCTAAAACCACAATTCTTGCTGCTAAGACACTTGTGAATTAAAATGCATTTTTCAGCTGAAGTTGAAATACATAGCATGCATCATATACGTACCTCAAAAACATTTTTTGATGTCTTTCAAATATTTTGCAAACACTAAGCATGCTAAAACACACTTCTGCTTATACACACACACATACACATTGAGCCCTCATTTTTAATACACCAGCCATGGAAATGGACTCATTAATGCCTGGTTTAACCTTGGCATTTAGCCTTAGCTGCCATTCCATTTCTTTCATCTGCAAACACAAATCCTGGTCACCTCCCCTGGCATCGGTGTATACTCAGTCTATTACAAAGAATAAACTTTTTGAAATTAGAACAAACAAGACTGTGTATATAAAGCACTGGCTGTTTTTGCATTTCAATTTCTGCAAATTCCTAGTCATACCAGTGTCCTTTTCTAAAATCTCTTTGATATTCCTGCCCCTGCTATAAACCGCGTTGGGCTCAAGACCAAGTCTATTCTGAAAGTCAACTTCAAAAGCTCTCCTGATACTTAGTCTTAAATCAGGGGCATCATGATTGTATGGAACAACCATGGCATCAAACTTGTTTGTATCATGCAAGTTGGTATCAAAATTCATTCTACCAACACATTCATCCCCAGAATTATCCAAACTAATCTTCAGAATAGGTCTAAATTTAGTGGTCCAATTTCTAATGACATCCTTTCAAGTGTAAAGCAAGAGCTTAATATGGTATCCTCTTTCCTTAAATATTTCTATACATTTGTAAAGTTACTTTCCAAAGTCTAAATCACAACTCACCAATATGGAAAGTCGAACCATCTGACCCCTCACTATGCTCTTACACTGATGTCCCGGGTGGCAACTGTAAGGCATCCAACACTTCAATAAATGTTGCTGGATCTGGTATCAATGAAAATGCTTTGAATGGCCCTATTTTGAGATGTAAAACTGGCACCATTTATAATTCAAGCGATTTCACTTAAACAGTTGAACAGACTAGAGTTTTAGGAAAAGGCTTCAACTTTGTGCCTGCATTCAGAACAGACACTGCAAAATTACTTGTTAATTTAAGACTTTTTGCACGTCAGTTAAACTTAAGGTTATTTTTTTCTCATAAAAATCAAGGTCCAGTTAGTGAACCATTGACATTAAAACGTAGAAGTACTTTTCTACCTCCTAGCAACAGATGGTATGTTTGTTTGAATTGCTTGTCGAGAATGATTTTAGGGAAATTGTAAAGAACAGCAGATTTAGATGCAACAATCTTACTAAAGAAGAGACCACAACTTGAAAATTCTCCTACACAAGGGAAAACTCCTGCACATCCTTAAGAACAATACCTGTTGGGAAGAGGAAAATCTGACTTCTCACTGACTGCAAAACCTAAGGAAATAAGAAAGAAATCACCCAAAACATCAAGGGATAGCATGGCAAAATTTCAAGCCCCCATAAACCCTGAGAACACACAGAAACCCTATACAAGCATGTTAATAGGTGTATAGAAGCAGCTGTACCCAACTGAAAGTAGTACAGAACCAACTCAAAAATCAAGCTACCCTGGCAGAATCACAAAATCAATAGGCCGTATAACAGAAGGAAGAAAATCATGGCAAAAATTAGGAGGTGCAGCACCCAGCAGGATAAAAGCACTCTCAAACTAAACAAACTCAGAGGACAAATAAAGTCTACCGAAGCCAAATTTGAGGTAAAATTGGCCTCCCAAGTCAAGGACGACCACAAGGCATTCTTCAGCTATGTCTGCAATCTCAAAGGCAATACACAGTTGTGTGCAGAACTCATTGTAAAAGGAGCCACTAATACTGAGCCAGAAGATATAGCAAACCTACTGACCGATAAATTCAGCTCCACTTTTACCCTCTCTTCCCCTCAACCTTCCCTCAGGAATTACCATCAATTATAACTCCCCCTGCTGACACTAGGGAACAGGGCCTTAATGCTGTCTCTAAGATCAAAAACATTGCATCAGTAGACCCAGTTAATATCCCAGGATGCCTTCTAAATAGCACGAAACATTAACTATCATGTCATCTGGAATTGCTATTCAACTGTAGCCTCCAAACAGGCTTCACGCCTCATGAATAGAGAACAGCAACAGTCATCCCTCTGCACAAAGGTGAGCCAACTACAAACCCATAAGTCTCACTAGTCTTATATGCAAAGACATGGAAATAATTGTCATGGAAATTATCAACAATGATGTAGTAAATCTCCAGACACTGGACCCAACCCAGTTTGGATTCGTCAAGAGTAGGTCACGCCTACTCAACCTGGTGGACTTCTTTGAGAAGGTCGCCAAAGCAATGGATGAGGACAAAATGGTTCACACTGCCTACCTCAACCTGATCAAGGCATCTAACACAATACCCCACTCAGGCATTGTTGACAGACTCAAGAGGTTAGGTACAAACCCAAATGCCACCTGATGGATAACCAAATGGTTCACAGACAGGACCCAGGAAGTTTGTAGAGGTGGATTCCCCAATTCTAGGAGGCCAGTCATAAGTTGAGTCCCTCAAAAATCAGTCCTTGGGCCACTCCTTTTTGGCATTTACTTCTCTGAAAATCAAGGCCAATGACCATGGTCTCTGGCTGTCTAAATTTGCAGATGATTGCAAATTAGGAGCTATCACTGAATCCCACACAGACACAAATGTTCTGCAAGAAGGGCTGACACAGACAAACAACTGGTATCAGAGCCATGGACTAAAACTAAATGCCAAGAAATGCATAATAGTATTCTTTGGAAAGTCATGTAACCCTGGTAACTATCACACTGTCAACAAGTCTCTTAGAGGTGACCCAGTATCAGAGAGTTAGGGACACACAGACAGCAATCTAGCCTTTGACCATCACATGTCTACGGTAGTGAGGAAATCATTCTATGTTGTGCAACTTATAAACACAGGTATGGTCCAAGAAGTCACTGTTCTATTGTATTCCGCATTCATCAGACATTTCATTGAGTATAACGTACCTAACTAGGTATATCCAACAATTGGAACATCCACATATGTTCCTCACTAAAAACACAGAGCGTAAGTAAAATGTCATATGCAGACCACCTCAAGGCCCTATCCCTGTATTCTGTCTCCTACAGGCTGTTGAAGGAAGATCTATGCCTCACATACAGAGCACTGTCAGATCCCAGTGTGATGGACCACCTGCATATCCAGAAAACAAACATCACCAGAAATACCTGTTCATAAAGACTTGAACCTTACCTGTTTTATAAAAAGGACCTGCTGGAGAAACAGGTATGTATCCCAGAGACTACCCCGTCTCTGGAACAGGCTCCTCATCTATGTGAAGCAGAGGTCCTCCCTAACCCAATTCAAGAGTAACTTGGATAACTGGATGGGGAACAGGAAATTCATCCCTGGTTTGGCACTGGATGGGGAACAGGAAATTCATCCCTGGTTTGGCACTGGATGGGGAACAGGAAATTCATCCCTGGTTTGGCACCCATGTCTCAAATGGACACAGGCAAACCGTTAATGGTTCATCTCCCAAGACCCTGCTTACACTTATCACGGGTACCAAAACGTGTCACAGATTTGAAATACATGGCTAGGCTTAAAAAGGCGCTTGTTATTGTTAGCCTAATAAACACCTATGAAGCTATTATTAAAATGTCACTGCTGCTGGAACAAAACTACTATAGGAATAATTACTAAACTAATTACAAGTACAGAGAAATGAAATTTCTCCTGACCCCCCCCCCCCCCCCACTAAAAAAAATATATATTTCCTGTAGCTGGTAAATGGCTGTATGCCACTATGTACCCTGAAGCTCTAATGTGACCACTCCAGCTATCTGAAGAAGCAAGGCAAGATATAAGTAAAGCATTAACAAATACCTTGTCTTACCTTCACAAGAGATCTGCATTTGACACCTTTGTTTGGAATAAGCGGAAGTCAGGAATAAAGGTAGTATTTCAAATTAAGAAAATGCCTCCTCTATAAATTCCCTTAAGCAGAGTATTAAGAAAAACAATTTTAACATTTCCTAAAGAAACCTTTCTTTGATGCAATAAGAAACCCACCTTTTCATACATATATATATATATATATATATATATATACATACATACATACATATACACACACACATATATATATATATATATATATATATATATATATATATATATATATATATATATATATATATATATATATATACATATATACACATACACACACACACACACACACACACACACACACACACACACACACACACACACACACACACACACACACACACACACATATCTATAAAATATGTAGATAAAGACAAAGCCTGAAACCCTGGTCTTAGATGCCGTCCAGCACCTGCCAGCTACATTTACTGTTGGCAAGAACTACACACTGAAGCTGCTAACTCCCCCCAGCTTAAGGAGACAGGACAGTTAGTTATTCACCACAGGGATGGCTGCATCTCTTAAATATGGCTACTGTCAAATCAGTTTCAGATACATAACAGAAGTTCCCAGTCTCTACATGTGCATTAAAGTTTTTAAAATTAATCTGCCAAACATATTTTCTTGTACTTTAAGCCATTACATGGATAAGAAGATGAGCCTTCTGACAAAAGTATCATGATGCAGACAAAAGGAAGAAGCTTTATGAGAACAGGCTTGACCTTTTAACTACGATTGTCTCCTAAAAAGTGGCAGCAGGAGTTTCTGGAAAAAAGCAGACAAATGAAAAAATATGCACGTTAAAACAGAAAATCAGCAGCTTCACAGATTTTGGAAAATTCTCCTTGATAATTTCAAGTCTTAACAAGCTGTCAGACTATATTTCGGCATCTGACAGTATTAACAAAAACAGAAAAAAAAAATTCATTGTGACAGCACTGGAGTTGGAAGCAGCAGATCAGTTAACCAAGATATGATAAATCATAATGTTCCTATCTTAAAGTAAAATACAGCACTGTCAGTGCACACAAAAATACTTAAAGTACATTAGAGATCACATAACTAAAACTCAATGAAGGAAATGCATTCCAAAGGTTGCCTGTAAACCCTGTCCACATCCTTAAAAACTGCAGTGGTAATAATGTTTTTTAAAAACTGCAAAGTAAACCAAAAAGTATGTGTGCGTGTGAGAGACATGTAGTACACAAACACACACACTAATGTAGGCATATATGTATACACATATCACACCACACCGTCACGGTGAATTTCTTGACATCCATAGCTTGAACTCACAGTAAGCCAGTTAAGATCTGAGAACTGACCATAACAATCTAAACTATATAAATCAAAGAGAATAAAAAAGTAAAGAATTCCAGGCTAAAAAGAAATGGGGAAAAACACTATATGGGGTCAAATAAACAGTACATAAAAGGAAACACTTTTTTTTTTTCAAATTAAAAATAAAACCACCATCTTCCAAACATAAGTAATACAGTGACAAATGTTTGCATCAGCTAAGGGTTTTTTTCAAATCATACAATAATAACTTCAAACCTAGCATTTCTCTGAGACACAAAAATACTATTTTTGTCTAGTTTCCTCTTCCTTCCTAATCTGTAGTAAAAAGTATGCATTATTCCAAGCGATTCCGACTTTCACAAACGCATTTGTAACTGCTACTCTGTTCTAATGTTATATTTCCCTCTTTACAAGTGAATACCTTCCTTCATAGTTTTCTTAAAATTTCTAGTGTTGATATAACGTAATTATTTAATTCATGTTGGGCACCTGAAGGTCTCTCATTTTTCTTCAGCCACTTGTACTTTCCATCAAATTACAATCAATGTGTACAAAGATTACTTGTAGCAACATCTGTTTTGTTACTCAGTGCTGCACACCTTATCAAAATCATCCTTACCCTATAAAAAAAGTCAGCACTAAAACAGGATTCAATATTTCATGTCAGGTCTCACTACAAATATGCACAAGGGGAATTTTTAGCTTTTGTAAATAAAAAAAAAAAATGTTCAGAATGTGCTTGTGCCAGAGATAAAGCTCTGACTATGGTCCAGACAACCCTAGTCTGACAAGCAGTTTGGGCGCTTGAAAGAACAGATAGGGAGGATGGACATGCCCACCGGGAGGGGGGGGGCATATGTCCAACTGGCACTGCTGTTCTGGTGACACAGCCTCAACTGGTGGGAGGTGTTGTAGCAGGATGCAAGGAACTAGTGCATGAAGGACATGAATATAACTGCCAAAGCCAGTGACAGTAGCTCTTACGATCCTTGTGGTGATGCAAGTGCTCAAATCACCACCAAGGAGAGTAGTTAGGCCATTCACGCTAAAAATGTCCTTACAGCTGTGATGCCAGTGAGATAACATGCAATTCCAGTGTGTCTGTACGGTGCCCCAGATAGCTGTAGCTCCAATGTATCTGGATATTTCTCACTACTGGGAAATGAAGGGGCAACCAGTACGGGCAGGTTTGATGATCAATAGGCAGAGAGGTGAAAAGTCATCATCACAATCATTCCCCTTTTTTTCCCCATTTTCTACATGGGGTTGGGGAAGCGTGTTAACTGTCGCTATCTCTCTCAATTCAATGCCACACTCCTGCCTTCTTCGACATTCATGCCTGTCATAGATCTTCTTTCACACAATCCAGCCACCTCTTTGCTGGACATCCTCGTTTCCTCTTACCTTCTTCCTCTATGCCCTAAATCTTCTTCACCAGACTGTCTTATGCTTTTCTACACGTGTCCAAACCACCGTAATCTGTTCTCTTTGATATTTTCTGCAATTGGAGCTACTTTGGCTTCTGTTCTTATGTCCTCACTTCTTTGTCTGTCCCACAGTGTGCATCCTACCACCCTTCTCAGGCACTTCATTTCCATCACCTCTAGCTTCTTCATCTGCTCTGCCTTTACAGCTCAGGTTTCTGTACCATACAGCAGTACTGGTCGCACCACTGTCTTGTACACCTTAGTTTTCAGCTTCTTTGGCATTCTTCCGTCATAGACTACACCTGACATTCTATGCCAGTGGGCTGCAGCCCCTCTGATTCTAGCTTGACCTCTTCATTCAGACTTCCCTTCTCATCAACCACCCCTCCTAAATACTTGAAGCTACTTACCCGTTCCACTATCTTCCCTTCTATCTCAGTTCTCCATTTCGTCTGATTTCTCCAGTTTGCTGCCATTAACACTGTCTTATATATGCTTAGTTTCATTCCATTCCTCTATCCTTTGCTGAAGTTCTTGCTCAGAGTCTGCCTGTACTGCCACATCATCTGCATACAACTTTGTTGATCTGCCCCCTCCACCCTGTTTGCTACTGTAGTCCATCACCAGTATGAGCAGCAGTGAGCTCAGAGCTGAACCCTGGTGTATACACACTCCCACTGGGAATCCCTCTGTGAGGCCAAACACTGGTGAAAAGGTGAAACATATTAAATTAAAAATAAAATGTTCAGAATGAGTTAAAACATTTAAAGTTGTAAATTTGTTAAAAACACACAAGACCAATTTAACAACTGCTCCAACAAAATACAGTCTTTACTAAAAAGAAAATTCATAAAACCCGTAAAAACAAATTTAAGATGACTTGAGTATTGATATACTGACAATCTAGTGAACATTTTAAGCAAAATCATATACTTATTTTTTCTTTAAAGATATTTGTTAACTGGTAAGCATCCCCTTTTCAGTTACAAGCCGCTCCATAAGGTGCAGGCAACAAAAATCATATAAACATCCACAATAACACCTACAAATTACAGAAGCCCAAAAGTTATCATCAAGTAGCTGTACTTGGCAAATATAGGTACACATAATAAATGTATAGAATCTACATGTACAAATATACAATGGCTGGGATACAGACAGTAATCTGCCAACATATTTTGCACCAACTACGAGTTAATATGACTATCACCACATAACATGACAAATATTTACATGGTAGTGTAGTTGAATGTCTGATAGGATGACTGTACATTTAGTGACTACACATGTACATATACTGTAAAGGAATTTGCAGACAGATAAATGAGTCCAGGTTACAGGACATACATGGATTTAGGTCAAAGAATAAAGAAAATTAACTGCTATCATGGAGTGCAGATATGGACTTGTCAACAAGATGTTCCTTTAGCAGTTTCCTAAACAGTAAGAATAAGCTGAAATTCATTGAGGACTGAGGTAATGAGTTCAATGAGGCCGGTGCAATTTCTGAAAAGGCGTTTTCAGTTGTGCAAGAAGTTAAAACTGGGTCATATCAGTATGGCTGTACCTAGATCATGGTTGCAAACATGGCATGAGGGAGGATTTTTCTGTCTTGATAAAAAGTTTTGAAGTAGTAAATTGATCTTATTTCAGCTTTAAAAATCTCTGTGGTCTCCCGTGGTTTCAAATTTAGCAAATCAGGATATCCTGAATTGTTATTCAGCTTGCTTATCTGGGGAGGAGGGAAGTGTATACCAGTAGGTGCTGCAAACCCCTGGTGGAGTTGGGGGGTACAGCAACCCACCACAATCTTTGGGACACACTGGCAGATATCTACAGATTCGGTGAACAATACTGCACATCATGCATGTGGGTGCGAGATCATCCATGGCAGCAAGAACATCCCACACTCCTCTCTGGTCCCAAAATATCAGATTAGGTCCAGGGGAGACAACCAACTTCAAGAACTCGGAGACCAAGGAGGGGCACCTGCTAAGATATCAGAGAAAGAAAGCATAGGACATTCAGAAATACAACAGGATATCTCAAACTGTGGGTATCACAAGCACAAATGAACAAGCCAAAGGACAGTAACTGTTCCCATAATCACTAATAATGTAAGGACCATAAGTAAAAACGGGTAGTATACTACATTAACCAGAAGAACATCTAGCAAGAGACTAGAGTTGCAATTACTTGAGACTTCACAGGTCCTGCAGAGTACTGACAACTACTACTACTTGCAACAGAACCATGGAAAATCGATAATTGCCTATCAGAGAGCTGTACATAAGTGTTCGACATCAGTAGTATGCTTTACTTATTCCATCTGTATACTAAAATGCATCTTAGCCAGCCGCATTCCCTAACTTCTGCTTAACATTTACTTCCAACATGTGTTGTGATAAATCACTTCTAATGAAAGCTGAGTTCTGGCACATCTACATAAAAGGTACTCCAGTAATCTGAATGACGACATAAAAAGTGTGACAAACTGGCACAAAGTTAGCAACTCTGAAAAAAGACCAAGATGCTGTATCCACACAATACTGCACAGCTTGAAGAAAACTTTGACCATGTGAGGTTAAACAACTTGTTACAATCCAAAATCTTATACGGCCAACCTAAAGCCTATTGCTAGATCCATAAAAAAGAAAGAATATTCTCTAACAGAATCCAAAAACATTACCTCATGATCAACTGCACAGACAAAGGCATTTTGTTATGCACTGGAATCAGGCCAGCAGTATTTAGGTGGATTGACTGGTAAATTAGACTATAAACAAACAGAAGACCTAAGGCATACAGAGTCTGCAGTATAGCAGCTTCCCAATCAGACAAGCTTTCCGAATGCCTGTTAATGTGTATAGTACTTAAGCTTAAGGCAATGCATTCCAAGGTCCATTGATTTGCTCTGGCATTAACAATAATCTACAGATATCTACAGATCTTGAAAACTGTTAAGTAGACAAAAGCATTCATCTTTCATTTCAGTGATTCAAAGTTTCCATTAGCACATATGAACTCTGCTTTTATTTTTATTTCTTCAGCAATATAGCCTCCTGAGGCTTACTGCACACAGTTAGTGGCTACTGGTTGTTTCATAGTTACCTTTCTAGAAAATATCTGGCATTTAATCATGTACTAATGCAGTCACAGTCTGGGGAAAAACTGGAATAAAACAAGCACTGACCCAAGTTAGTCATTTCTGAAACGACTAGCTCTTCTATTGTAGCTCTTTCTGTTCTACAATTTCCACTCTTCAATGCTAACATCTCCTGCCACACTTGTATATGCTATTTTGGATGCACCACACTGACCTCGCCTATAACATCTGCATTATACACTGCACAGTCCTAATCTTACTTCTAAAAAATACACATTTACAAAAAGGTTTTAAATCTGTTATGTCACTGTTCTGTATAATTTAGTTATACGTTTAATGTTACTTTACTGTTAACTATGTATGAAACTAGCCTGCAAACGGACAAATTTCGTCAGTGCTCTACCTTAATAAAACTTAAAAAACGAGTACAACTGCAACAAAACAAACACTGCCCTAATCCAGTCACTCTTTGGAATAAGACTGGAACACATCGCGGTTGACAAGCTTCACCCAGCTCTGTTGTTATACTATCTCAATGAAAAAGATTTGATACAAAAAACAGAATTTTTCTTTTTTTTTTGTCCGTTTGTTTTGCAAGAAGTTTTATGACAGTCATTTTTATAGAATCAATATAAAATGAAGTTTTTCAGTTCTGATAAATAGGTCTGTAAAATTGCTCAGAAGCCCAAAAGATTCAAAGGTCGAGCATGCTGAACTAGAATCTAATCTAATCCCAGGGAAGTCTGCCACTCTGGGTAACTATGTCACTGATAAAAACACCTCTATAAGTTGATTCACTAGTCAGGGATCGAGAAACTTGTGTAGAAAGTAACGTGTCCAAGGTAGTAAGAAACTCCTACGTTGCTCAACTTATAAGCAAGGGCATGGCATCTAAGCCCAGAGAGGTCATCATACCACTGTACTCAGACCTGAGCAGATCCAGCAGAGAGTATAATGCCCCCCTTCGGTATGCACCTGACCAGGCACATGCAGCAACTGGAACATCTGCAAAAATTCCTCACAAATAGAATACAGGAAGTAAACAATGTCCTATGTTGATCACCTGAAAAACCTGTTGTTTTATTCAGCATCATACAGACGTCTGAGAGGTGATCTTTGCCTGAAATACAAGGCATCCTTAGCCCCTGTATTGATGTATCTACTGCAGATCCACAAAACAAACAGCATCATAACTACTAGATTAAAAAATAAATTTTGCTTGCGACAAAGCAGGACATGTCGGTGAGACGGACATGTTTGTCAGAGAATTCCCATTCTCTAGAACAGGCCCCCCCACCCATGTAAAGCAGAGTTCTTCCCTATCCTCATGTAGGGTCTATATTAGTTTGCTAAAACGTATTTTCAGTGAACACCTCGTTGACGCATATTCAGCAAAAATCACTTCCACGACTCGCTGAATTTTCCAAAGGTAATGAAACAATTGCCCCGCAGCAAAACGGAACCCACAACTAACCAAATCAAACTCACCCAAGAGGGGGCTTCACCCACCACACCCTCCCCCCCAACTATAGATCTGCTCTCAACATGGATACCAAGAAATGTACCTTAAAAGTGAAGCTTGAGGTGAATTTCTTGGCTTCCATGTCTTGAACACATAAGCCAGTTATGATCTGTGACCTGCTGATCATTCTCTATGCTGCAGTATGCTGCAGCCCTAACTGTTCTTGAATTTACTTGTTTAAAGAAGTTGTTGCCCTTGCCTGTTCTGCAATCATTCTGGTCATCTGCTACGAGGTTCCTTTTCCTAAAGTACTAGTCCGTACATTTCAAAATGGAATGGCAGCTGTTAGACCTTGGATCACAGTCCTGTTTGTACAGATTCACTGCAGATCCATACTTCTCAACACTGACCTCCCACATACTACATAATCTGAAGACATATACCCTCATTCTGGACTTCCTTTCCTCACCAATGTCACTAATTAACTACCAATGTCACTAATTAACTTGGACTTACCACCTTTTTAGATGTTTAAAGTGGGATGCATGTCAAAAATGTAATTTCACAGTGGTATTCTGCTAAAAGTATGATGTAGTCATGGGGCATGGCCAAAAGATAAAGGGTTTCACTGTTTTATTATGGGATACAAAAGAAAGTGTTTTTCATCAGTTTGCATACCTACTGTTGCACTGAAAGACACATGCTGTGATTATTTAGAATGTAGACATTTAAGACTGAGTATAGAGTCAGTAGAGTCTTATTCAAACAATTTAACTCAGTATTCTTACTAAGCGATATTACATTTGAAGTATTCCTAAAGAAACTGTTGCAAATTGTACAAGATTTTATAACAGAAAAAGTGCATTCTTCCAGGTTCTGGTAATCATCTAACCTTTACATCCTACTGACCCCATAGCCGGGCTTAGGCACAGGCCAAGTAGGTGGCCGTCTAGGGCACCGCTGTAGCATGGGCACTTTCCCACTGTTTATTTGGTGTAGGTTGACCAGGATGGGGGCACTGGGTGGTGTGGTGGGGTGCGCTTGTGGAGACCTTTTTCCTAGGGCAACAATTGACCTAAGGCTGCTCCTGACTGACCCAATCATTCAGATGTCTCTTTTTCTGTGTCCACTAGCACTCATAAAAGGAAGGCCAGTGTCAGGGGATTATGAAATGTAAGGTTCTAACCGCACCTCCTGGTATTCAGTGCAGCCTGTTACAGCAGCCCAGTGATGCCTAACCCCACGCCTGGTATTCAGTGCAGCCTGCTACAGCAGCCCAGTGATGCCTAACCCCACCCCTGGTATTCAGTGCAGCCTGCTATAGCAGCCCAGTGATGTTAAACCCCACTCCTGGTATTCAGTACAGGCTGCTACAGCAGCCCAGTGATGTTTGGCTGCAACCACATGACGGCAGGCAACTTGCAGTGCAAAGCACTGCATGGTATATCAAAGCACATGCCCCAGCCCTCACACACTACCTTCTCTGCATGATATCCAGCCTCACACTGGACATAGTATACCCCTCTCCTACAAGAACCAGTATTGGTCACAAACCCTACTGCCTAGCTCCAAAAGCACCCAGGTCAGTCCTGGATTACCCAAGTTTTAGTCAGGGCTTCATTTCTCTACGTCATGCAGCATTTTAACAAAACAAAGACATTATAAACAGGATGTGAGACTCTAGAAAAACGGTACGTCAGTGAGCTAACTACTGTCAGCACTTGCTAATCAGATGCAGTTTTTGCTATATAACAGTGTGGGGGGGTATATACTGTTTATAACGGTATCATTGTAACAAATATAAATGTCTCATGAAATACTGCCCTAGTAAGCCAAGTTCAGCTATACTCAATTAGGTGTAAAGCTTTTATATTCCTCTGCGTTAAAAACTGTGGTACGATACACTAAAACAGTTCTGAAACACATTCAGTTATTCTCCAGTTACCTGCTTAATCAAATCTGGGAAGAGATTATTCCAGCATTCAATGGAGTAAATGCAGAAAATCTCAACCCAGACGGGGTGACAGCCTATCACAATGCTATGATACAGTAAACGCAGAAACATGATGCTCATGTAATAAACAAGTACACGTTTGGCAAACACTACTGCACATCCTGTTTTACAAATTATATAATTCTGCAAATGTTCTTCCTCACAACTAAATGGATGTTATTTATTTACTTACTCTGAAGAAGAGGCAGGCCTGCTTGCCATTACTGTACCCCCAAGTTCTTCATCTTTCACACCATAATCAATCATTCAAACAGCTTTAAGTTACCCAAGAGTGCAAAAAACGGTGAAAGTGCATGTAAAGTAAATGGAATCAAAGCAACCATAATCCCTTATTACTGTAACTAAAATACACACGTTTAACACATGAAAGAAACCACAACACTGTAACAGCTGTTTAAAGATGTAATTTTAACATTACGAGACTCGGCATTTTAGGACTAAATGCTTTTAACTGATGCAAAAGTAGTGTCAAAGCAATGAGCTTTACAACTTTTAAGCAGCACCTCTAATATTATGGTTTATCACAGAAATGTAATAAACAACACCCATGCAATGCAGATGTAACCTGACACCTTAAAAGAAAGCATTTTTTTTTTCATTTATTATGAATCGCTGCTAATTACCAGTAAGCACATTCAAACATTATTATGGCTAATAGAAACAGCCATTCATTCTTAACCACTAGTGCCGATCTCCTGCCAGTAAGACAGCCTATGCTTGAAATTCTGCAGTTTCACCAAGACTGGCTATGTCGCAGCTCATTAATAATGGAAGACTGAAGAGCTACATCGCATCAGCTGAAGGATGGAAAGTACACACGGCAGGGGGCCAAGGAACACTGCTAACAAATACAGAAACCATGTGAAACTAGGACAACTAGCATTCCACTTTTATTGATACGGGAGCCACCGATCTCTGGCTGAAACCTGGACTGTCTCACACAAGTTGGAAGAAATGGCAAGCCTATAATCATCACTGTGAATTAAACTAGCACAGTCTACAAAGCAGGAAGGCCAAATGTCACACACACATGGCTACTAATCTTTCATCCTAGGCACTGTGGTGATGGCACAGAATCACCCTTAAATGAACAGTTAGGCTGTTTTCCAATAGTCAGTTTGTATGGTTCCAACTACTGATATTCTCCAATTCTATAAAAGGTTGGCTCACAAACAAGACGGTGAATGAGACGGCAGTTAGACTGATCACAATGCAATCAACTACAAAACAGGTTAACTTACATTCACAATGAGGCAACGATACCAACATATTTTAAAGGACAGATCCTGCCTTCATAATTTGCATAGCCAAAAGTTGCTAACGTTTGATCTTATGTCACACCAGTGACTGCTCCATCTCCAGCTCTAGAACAGCTACTAGTAAGGAAAACAGCTTATCGGTAAGCAACCTGAACGCTCTGCTGAAGCTGTTCAGGAACCAGAATATAACTCTCCATGTCTGCTGGTGACTACACGTTACTCAGATTTCTGTATTAAACAGGTAATGTACAAGGAAGCACTTCTTTTTTTATAGCTTTAGCACTTAGTCATTCCATGAAAGGGCTGACTTTTCTTTGAAAAAATGCATTGCTTAGTTCATTGAGAAAATGGCTTACTAAAGGTAGATCATTATTAGTCAACAATATATTAATTCTCATGCTAGTATGAGTAGTCCACTTCAATTTAAATCAATAAGTCATACTTTAAAGGTAGCAACATGAAACCTTCTCCTATACGATATACCCTTGAGGTAGGCCCATAGGTATGAGGATGGCAAAAATGTGCCCCATTACATTAAGGACTGGAGCAGCATTTACATCGATCAGGGTACAGGGTAGCATAAGGGTTTAATCTAACATAGAAAGATAAGACAATGTTTACTACCTCGCTAAGTACACCCCGGAAACTCAGTTTTCCAATCCATATGACAATACAGTTAAAACAGACACTTTCTCAAATTACTCCCTAGCTCATTAATCACCGTTACATTGTCACAAACCACAAAAAAATTAATCTTGTATGTAAAAAGAATAGTATACAATGCACATAAATATTTGCTAACATCCCAGACTACCATAAGCTAAAGGACCAGATAATAAAACTACTTCAGAATGCAGTACACATTCATTATGATTACACCCTACCTTGTTATCATTATGATTACACCCTACCTTGTTATCATTATGATTACACCCTACCTTGTTATCATTATGATTACACCCTACCTTGTTATTGCTGCTTACAACAGCCCCATATCAATTCTGCAACAAAACTGACTTGAAGGCACTACTAAAGCTCACTTGCTGTTTGCCCAATAACTTTGGGAGGTAAAAGTTGCAAGTCTACAAGAATTTTTGAGAGAACATACAAGAGAAAAGTGGGTTACAAGCACAATGAAATACAGTCCAGTCCAAAATGAAACGAAACTACACAGCATATCAAATCTACTGTCTTTAGTAGTCATAAACAGTTTATTTTATTTATTTATTGACATTTGATTACCGGGAAAGTCCAACTGGGTAGAAGCCCATTTTCAGAGAAGGGTCAGGGAGAAAAGCTCCAAATAATTATAAAATATTTAATTTAACAATCTTTAAAAATAAAACAATATCTACAGTTTAATTACAACAAATTAGACATAATATAAAAACATTGTCATATAACTTATATTGATGCTTAACCAATCAGTTAATACTTAGAGAAATTTTAGACAGTTTGCAGAGAAATGAAAGTCTAACACAAACAGGAAATGCAACATAAACTGAGGGGAAAAAAAGAAGGTATGTACTCACCATAACATTCCATCCGAGTTGTTGCTCTTCATTTATCTTCAACCTGTGGGACACAGATCTGGGACAGATCCAACTCGGCTGCATTTCTCCTGCATCGGATTCGAGTTTCAAGCTCCTTCCCTACCCATAATACCCCTGTCTCCTCCCTCCCTTCAGATCGAGTTTGCTGCCCACCATAGCAACCCAACCTGACACAATGCCTTACCCCAATAACCCAGATAGTATCATAAGAAATGACCAGTTATGCCAAAGAAAGGACTATGTCTTTTCCAGCCAGACCACCACACAGCCCATATAAGGCAGGTGGAAGGAGGGACAGACGGCTGAAGACAAATGAAGAGTAACAACTCTGATGGAACGTTATGGTGAGTACATACCTTCTTTATCTGAAGTTTTCTTCATTTGCTCTTCAACCTGTGGGACAGAGTCCCCAGCTACCAAACACCTGGGAGGCCCTCATGGAAGGATATTTCATAACATGGCGGAGCCAAAGGATGCCCTTACTTCTGGAGAGAAGATCCAACTTGTAATAGGAGATGAAAGTATGTGAAGATGCCCAGGTAGCCGCAGAGCAAATGTCACCCAAGGAAACTCTGGCCCAAAAGGCAGCTGAAGTAGCCACAGACCTAGTAGAATACGCCTTAACTTGACCTGGCAGAGACAATCCTTAGGGTGACTACGCCAATAGTATACACTGAGAAATCCAACTAACAATGGTGACCTTTGATAAAGGTTTTCCTATATAGGACTTGGAGTAGGAAACGAAAATCTGATCGGACTTGCGAAAGGCCTTTGTTCTATGCAAGTAAAAAATGAATTGTCTATGAACATCCAGCAGGTGCAATTTATACTCTCCCTTATTCTGAAAGTTTGGAAAGAAGACAGGGAGGTTGATAATCTGACTGATGTTTGATTCTGAGGGAACTTTCAGCAGAAAGGAAGGATTAGTGCCCAAAGATATCCTGTCTTTATGGAAGATCATGTAAGGAGGTTTAAATCGATAAGGCCTGAAGCTCCAACATTCTTTTAACTGAAGTAATAGCAATCAGGAAAGCAGTCTTCCAAAACAAGAACTGCAGATCCATTGAATCAGTGGGTTCAAAGGAGGAAAAAACCAAGGCTTGAACAACCAAAGTAAATTCTCAAGGAGGCGTAGGGTCCTTGATCGGTGGCCTAAGAAGAAAAAGTACCCTTCAAAAAAGCTTTACAGAGCTTAGAAGAGGCTAGGGAAGCTAAATTACCCCTATGTGGAAATTAGAAATAGCCTCCAGTTGAACTTTAACCATTTACCCTGTTGAAAAATAACCTGCCAGAAACTCTAAGATAACAGGAACTGGAGCAGTGAAGGGATCCAAATCACGTTGAGATGCCCAAATTGAGAAAAGTTTCCACTTACTCAAACAAACCTTTCTCATGGAAGATTTGTGAGCTGCTACAAAATCATCTTAACCAGAAAAGATAGCCCGGGAGTCCTAACTATCATGGGAAATGGAGCAGCCAAGCGGTGAGCTTCAGACTGGCCAGATCTGGATGTGAAATCAGATCTGGAACAGGATCCAACATCCAGGGAGGACACACTACATGAGACCACAGAGAAGGGAACCATACTTGGCGAGGATAAGCACAGAGAAGACCAGAGGGCCAAGCATGAACCACAGCATCTCTGGGGGACTCCCCCGGAGGGGGGGGGTTTCAGAGCGAAGAACTCACTGCACTTCGCGTTGGAAGGACAGGCAAAGAGATCGCAGCAAGGGTGACCCCACTTTAGAAAGATCTGTTACGCTACTGAAGGATTCTGAGACCACTCGTAAGGCATCAGGATATACTTGCTGAGCCTGTCTGCTAGAATATTGTACCTCCCCGAAATGTGCATTGCCACCAGAAATAGGCCAGTGGAGATTGCCCACTCCGACAATCTCATGGCTTCGCAGCAAAGGGGATGAGACCTGGTTGCCCCCTGTTTGTTGACGTACCAGACTATGAACATATTGTTGGTCTGGATGGCAATCTTCCCTAGAGGAAGATGGGCATGAAGAGCTTGCAATGTCAATAGCACCGCCCCCATCTCCAGGATGTTATGCACCTGGGTCTCCAGGAAACACCACTTTCCTTGAACTGTCCTTCTGAAGCACTGCACCCCCCACCCGAGTAGGGAGGCATCCATGGTCACCGTGGTCAGAAGAGAGGGAAGAATAAACGGGTGACCATGAAGAAGGTCCGGGGACTGAATCCACCAGAGAAGAGAATCCCTGCATGCTCACAACAGACGAACAGGATGTGACAACGGTAGATCTAGAAATGAGCACTGGACTGCTGGAGTCCATTGGAGCACCCTCATGTGTAACAGAGTTGTGGGCATGATGGTAATCGTGACCGCCATGGACCCCAACTCCCTTGGAACTTGAAGAATGTGCAAGACATCATGCTTGAGGGACTGAAGTCAGTCTGGTGTCAGGAAAACCTTGGTCTGAAATGTATCTAACCAGGCTCCAATGAAGTCCAGAACTTAAACCTGTTCTAACACGGATTTGTTGAGATTTATGGTGATGCCCAACTGGTGGGCGGTATGAATAAGGAAATAACTGACTTGGCAGAGTCGATGCTTAGAGGGAGCGGAAAGGAGCCAATCATCCAGGTAGGGGAAGACCTGGAAGCCCTGCAGCCACAAGTGGCCACTACCACCACCATCACTTTGGTGAACACCCTGGGGGCTGTGGTGAGACCAAAGGGTAGTGCTCTGAACTGGTAAGGATTGCTCCCCAGCCTGAAGTGGAGGAACCTCCAAGAGCACCTGTCCATTTTGATGTGATGGAACGCATCCTGAAGGTCCACTGCACATATCTAGTCATTTTCCTGAAGAAAGGGCACGATAAACTGGAAGGTGACCATCTGGAATTTTGTCCTGGCAACAGACAGATTTAAGGCTGAAAGATCCAGAATGGGTCTTAAGTCCCCAGTCTTCTCTTACACTAAAAAGAACCTAGAATAGATGCCTAATCCAGACTGATCTGGGGGGGAGGGGCTGGATGACTCGTTTTTCTAGCAGCTTGGAAATTTCCTGTGCTGCTGCCTCCCTTTGTGTGGGTGGAACGTCTGGGAGGTGTTTGGCCAGGCCTAGCCTTTGAAAGAAGTGGATTGAATATCCTCCGGATATGATTAGGAACACCCACTGATCATCTGTAACTGACTCCCAGGCTGTTGGGTGTAGCGAAAGCTGACCCCTGACTGCCTCCACAGGCGAGCAGCTGACCAACCCTTCAGGGCTGCTGTGTGGGCCTGTGTGAGAACGAATCTCGAGACCCTTGGTTCCTTGGACCCCCCTCTGCTGCAAGGGCGGCATCTGTCAAATCTCTCTCTGCTTCTGGGGAAGGGAAGTCCCGAGCATCCTGGGAATAACTTTGAAACTTCTGGAAACACATCTTCTTTGCCCCCCGCTGATTCCTAGAAAAGGATCATTGAGGGATTGAGAAGCGGATTGCAGTAGTAGACAGAGTCTTCCCGTCTTTCTCGCTCTGGACCAGTATGTCACGTACAGTCTTTCCAAAGAGAGTAGAACCATCATACAGGGAATCTGTAAATGACACATTGAAGGACTCCGAGAAGGTGCAAAGTTGGAACCAGGTGTGACGCCTGACGGCAATGCCTGCTCCGACAGCTCTAGCGGCACCCTCAATAGCATGTGAGAGAAGCCACATAGAGGTATTGGCAATGGAGGTGAGGGTGGCCATTCGAGAGGAGAAAATCCTCCTATCCTCCGCTGACACAGACCCTGGGGTAGACTCAGCGACCTCCTTCACTAGCTGAAGCCTAATAACATGTGCCATCTAGTTGAGCGCACATCCGGAGAACATTGCTGAAGAGTAGACCTGCTTCCCAAAATGGTCCAAGGTCCTAGACACGCTGTCCAGCAGATGGACCATAGAGCTCTCCTGTGCAAGCTCCTTCTTGGTGGCCACCGCCACCACCATGGCATCGACAGGGATCCCTCTGACCAGTGCAGTTTATCAGAAGAGGCGCTAAGGACCTTATCGGGGCATTTGGGGATAGGCTCCACTGTGTTGGGCTCCTTCCACATCCGAGATGTAACAAGATCCACCAGAGGATCCATGGGAAGGGACACCCAGGAAGTAGAAAGTCTTGCGCCAAATGCCTCTAGAAACACTGACTCATCAGGGTTGGGTTTTTGGGCAGACCACGCACCCCCATGCTACCACAGGATCTCCATGATGTCTCCAAATGAGACATGCTCTGGGGGTGATCCAGGGGAATCCTCCCCTTTCTCCATGTCAGTGTCCTTGGTGAAAGGCTCTGATGGGGAGTGTCTCTCCTTTTACACGTGCATTTTCAAGGAACCTCCTCGGGGGGGGGGTCTTTGGGGATGACATGAAAACATCCAGCAGTTCCCATGAGGTAACTCCCTGGGATGGAAAGGAGTAGGCTGTCACTGAGGTGGCAGGATGGCGGAATCCCAACCAGAGACAGAGAGAGCCAGGACAGACTCAGAGAATGAGATTGTTAAGGGACTCAATGGGATCCAGAGAATCCTCTTCACCACCTCAAATGCAGAAGGAGAACGAATCCCTGAAGCTGGGGCTACAATCAGGTCTGTAATCCTCTGGATCAATGGGGGAGACTGGGCCAAACCTCCAGGCGCCAAGACTCTGGGTGGAAGGCTCGGCTCCGAAAAACTCAGAGCCAAAACCTCCCCCTCAGATCCAGCACTGAGGCCATGGTTCTGAGAGCCAGACGGCTCCAGGCTCAGAGCCAACCAGCTCAAGGCAATGGTTGGCATTGAGGTACCAGGTACCGTTTGCACCGACCCCTTGACGCTGAGAGTCCTCGGACTCAAGGACTCCGGAACTGGGGGTCAGATCAGAGAAAGAGTTATCGGAATGAAAGCAGACTGCATGCACCCAGCCCCGGAGGGGGCATGTAAGACTCTCATCTGTATCTGCATGCAGATGAACCTCCTCATCACCTTGTCCACCTCTGCTTCGGAGAGGCTGCAGGTGGACCTAGTAGAAGAGGCCACCCACACTGGTCTAGACAGTTGGTGGGGTGAAGCCAACACCAGTGAACAGCTCTGAAACACCTACGGCTACAGGAAGAGGCAAGGGGAATGGAGCCAGGGGGAACTCGAGCCAAGGCCCATGTGAGATTTTACCAGTGGTTCGGCCGAGGAGGGGTGGTCCAGGGACTGCCTCCTCAGCCTACCTCGGTGTTTGCGCTTCTCTTCATCCCTGGTCCTCTTGGTGGGAGGTTGAGTCCAAGAGGCTGGGGCAGAAGGGGGACCAGAAGCAGTTGAAGAGGAAGCTTGGGCCTCAGTAGTGGGAGGTTTAAGAAGGCCCTTAAGAATAACTTTATTCCTCCTGTCGATCAATGCAAGCAGACTGAACCCCAAGCAGATCAAGCAGGAGGAATTGAGGTGAGGAACCATTAAAACACACAACGCACAGAGTGTGGCCCTCCATAGGGGGAAGCTTATGGCCACATTCTGTGCACTTTCTGAATCCTGGTTTGGGTGTCTCCACTATGAGGATGGAGAGAGAGAGAGAACCCAAAGCACTCACCCACACACGAGAGAGATAGTAAAGGGGGGATAAAGCCGGGAAATGTTTTCTTTTTTTACTAAAGCATTGACGCCTGCTACTGGCTGCCAAAAAAGCAATTACTACAAAACATAAATCAAAATCTAAGTCAGCTGTAACTGAAGTACTGAATATTGCAAAAGAAATAAAAGTACAGAAGTGGGAACTTCAGAAAAGAGAAGAAGCAAATTACACAGAAATGGAATTTGTGGGAACAATACATACAGAATAATGCACTGGAAGGTGAGTGAGGCTTAAGGAAAGACAGGGATTGAGTAACTTACATAATGTTTAAGTGAACAAATAATTGTGAAAAGAAAACATACGTGTATGTATGCAAATGTATAAATTATATATTTTATGACACGAAAATAAAAAACGTTACTACAGTTTATTTTCTATTAAATGTATTTGCAGCTGTAAGAATGTTTGGTTACCAGTGCCCCCAAAACTTTGAAATATTATTTTTTTTTTTATCTGTTCTTCAATGTATCAGAATGTAAATCCAGTTCAAACAAATGTCTGCTTTCACTTTGTACACCTACTCAAATTAAGTAACAGTTGATGACTGAGTAAAAATAACTTAGTCCACTCTCCATTAGAATAAGAAAACATTCTGAGAACCATACAGATGGTTATTATGATCCTTTCGGTGGCAGATGGCATATGAAAACTGTGAAAATACAATTAACTAGAATTATTTGCATAAGGATGATATAAAAAGCTTGTGAGGAAAAAATTTCTCTCACACAAACAAAAATAGAGAGGACCATATTTATGACACTGACATGCCTGCCAGCAAGACAAGCACTTCTCAAAGTCAAGGGCACTTTACATTGTTTATATCTACAGTACAAATGAACTTATCCCATTAAAACAATTGGCTTGGATTCTACAAATACAATGCATATTTAAGCTGCAGTCTGAATAAATACACGTGCAGTAACTTCTAGGTGAAGGCACACTGAGAACTGTAGAAGTAACGAGACTGCCTTCAGTGTGGCCCTGAAAATGGACTATGTATCCAGTGGGCCTACCTAGTCAACAAATGGACTATGTATCCAGTGGGCCTACCTAGTCAACAAACATGAATTTTTATCCCCCCTAGTAGGAATTAGAAAAAGTTGCCATTTGTTTCCTGTGCAAATACTGTCATTTTCACAATGCACAAAATGGTAGCATGTGAATCACGTCTACAGTGTGATTTTTTTGAATCATGGAAAGGCCACAGAAGTACCTCACAAAGATGATTACTGGCCTCAAACAGATGCCCTACACTGACCGTCTCAAAGAAACTCCAGCTTTACTCTGTAGCATATCGCCTACTCCTAGGAGATCTCTGCCTCACATATAAAGTTATGTTAAACCCAGAGCTGTTGGACATGCTACACCTAAAGAAATCCCAATCCCTCCGAGCTACATGCTCTAGGGACCTAAACCTTGTCACCACAATAAACAGGACATGCCGGAGGGATAGATTCCTGTCCCAGAGACTTCCTATACTCTTGAACAAGCTTACCCATCTATGTCAAACAAAGTTCTTCATTAGCTCTCTTCAAGAAAAATCTTGATGAGTGTATGGGAAATAGGAAATATACCCCGGGGATCACTTCTGTGACTCTGCTCGACAGGAGTACAGGAAATTAACTTTCTTGGGTGGCGTAAGCCAGGGAACCTTGTTGGCTAGGCTTAACTTAGGCCCTTGGGCCAATAGCCTAATACCTACCTATGAACCTATGGATTGCCACCAAGTAGTGAGATGCACAACTCTCCTGCAAGATCCCACAGCCATGAACTGTAAGAGGTAAGAACAGGTAGGAGGCTGTGCCTAAAGTCATAAACGCAGTGCAGCAAAACAAAAGTATTCAAAAACATTATGCAACCACATTTGCTTAAGTGCTTTGCAAATATGCACAGGATTATGCAGACCACCATTTTGAGGGCTAAGTCACATAGATGCATATATGGGTGGCAGTATTATTATTTATTTCTGCATTTGTTAACCGGGTCAGTCCGACTAAGCACAGGTCCATTTTCAGTGGGGACCTGAGGAGAAAAGCTCCAATACAAGCAATTACAATTTGGTTTTAGTATAAACATCAAAGTACAAAAGACAATTTTATAATATATGTATATAACACAGTAACAAAGAAAAACTTAATAATGAGCAAGTAAATAAACATGAAAATATAGTACCTTCCATACAGAGTGTATAGTTCATTAGCTAGAATGAACATAGCCAGCAGACATAATCTAGAGAAGCAAAAGATAATAGTTGGAAGAATCAGGATTAGGTTGGGTCACGGCAGGGACATAGCCAAGTGTTAAGGAAAAAGTTCTTCAGTTCTTTTTGAAGTAGTTAGTGTGAGTAATGCAACGTAAATTGACAGGGGGGTTGTTCCAGGATTTTGTCATGGAGGATTTATACAGAAGATAACCAATGTTAATTCTGGAGCCATAAGTTTGGAGAATTAATTTGTCAGCACTAAATAAGGGGCAAGGGGACAAGCACTAGAGCTACTAAGAAGGAAGTTGGTCATATGGAGTTGAGATATTTTGAATTGATGGGGAAGTTCGGTCCAGTGGAGTTTAAGTGTTAGGCAATGGTGGGTTGCATTCAGTAAGTTAACTGCATATTTTGCGATTTTGTTATACGTTTGTTCCAGTTTGGAGAACAGGCAGGACTGAAGGTTAGTAAGTACTGGGGCTGCATAGAGGAGACTTGGAAGTAAGTAGGCTTGTGCCGGGGATAGTTTGGTATCCGGAGATATAATTTTTTTATTATGATATAAAAAGGCCAAGTCTTGGTTTTCTTAATTGATTATTGGATATGCAAGTCAAATTTTAGTTGGTCATCAACTGTCATCCCTAGTAATTTTGTGTGGGTTTCAGCATTAATGATGGTTTTATTATTTAGGAAAGTGACAGAGGAGAGCTTTAGGTGATCACTAGCCTTAGGAAGAAAGAGGAGGAGTTTTTTTTTTTTTTTTTTTTTTAAAGAATAAGTTGATTTTCATTAAGCCAGCTTTCCACTAAGAGGTAAAACTGTTGTGCAAGTGTATGAAGTTGTGAGACCGAGTTTGAAGATGTGATCAGAGTAAAATTGTCAGCATATTGAACAAGGGTAGAGTGGGTAGTGAACAGTGGAGGTCATTGGTAAAGAAGTTAAAAAGAAGAGGTCCCAGGACACCCCTATGGTACACCAGTGTGAACAGGTAGAAATGTAGAATAGAAAGACTAACATTTATCAGATTGTAGTCTGCCTGAGAGATAGCTGGAGAACCAAAAGAGAGTAGAGGTGGAGAGGAAAGTCAGCCAGTTTAGTAATTTGGAGTATGATACTGTCTCAAATGATTTTGAAAGGTTTAAGAAAAGAGAAGAGACCATTTTGTTGTTATCTCTAGCATCTGCGATACATGTGAGTAAAGGATAGAAGGGCAGTATAGGTACTCTGGTTTGGTTGAAATCCATGTTGGGTAGGAGAAAAGAGGTTATTGTGGATGAGGAATTTCATATCTGGTTATGTATGCATTTTTCAAGGATTTTGGATACTGGGGACAGTATAGCAATGGGTCTACAGTTGGAAAGATCAGAGGAGTTGCCAACTTTGTGAAGGGGAATCACATAGAAAGACTTCCAGATGTTGTGCACAGTGGCTTCTCAATTAATAAAAATTGAAACTGGATAGGTAACGATGTTAGCTGCTAGTCTGGAAAAGAGTGGGGAGATTGTCAGCAGAGGGAGAGCAAGGTTTGAGTTTTAGAAGGAGAGACTTTATATAGGAGTTTGCAATAGGATTGAGAGAGAAATGTGTTTCATTATTTGTGGTTTGAGGAAGTGTTTTTGGGGGGGTTGGAATTAGTTAGTTTACTAATGGAATCTATAAAAGATTGGTTAAGGAGGGAGGCAGTATCTTAGTCTGCAAGGTCAGGGTAAGGGTTTGGGGTTGGAGGTTTACAAGGGTGAAGGAGTGAGTTAACATTACTCCAGAATTTTTTGGGTTGGAGTGATGAGTGGACTGTGCTTTGAGGTAACAAGTTGTTTTTGTTTTTTTTTATCATTGCATATTTGTTTTTTGGTGTGATTTCTTATTTGTTTTAATAATTGGTGGTGAGAGGGATTTAGTTATTTGCCAGGTTTTCCAGGCAGAGTCTCTTTTGTGCATTAGTATACAAGTATCTTTACTGAGTCAGGGGGCATAGTTTGACTTTATTCTTATTTTGCAAGGGGGTGCTAGTGAGTCACGTAGGTCTAGAAAGATATGAATGAACTGCAGTACATCATCACTGAGCGGAAGTGAGTGTAGGTTAGACTAACTTACAGAAGAAAGTCTTTCATAGAACATGGTGGGGTTAAAATCAGCAAGTTTATGGCAGAATTTGTATAGATGTAGTTTATTTAGCTGGGGGTATATCTGTGAAAAGTGATTGGCAAGTGATCACTCAAGGCATCAGAAATGGTTCTAGGGTTACGGTACAGGTGGGGGTTGTTGGTTAGGATCCAGTCAAGTGTTGTGCCGTTATTGGAGTTTTATTGTAGTCTTGTAGGGACAGAAATTAGCTAAGTAAAGCTGAACAAGTTGATGCTTTGGGAACGGGAGTGGGTAGCAAGAGTACTCCAATCAATATTAGGAGGAATATCAGCCTTTTTGGGCTCTATAGGTAACTTAAGGAGATCTCACACAGCTGCAGAGTACTGTGCAAGTTAAATTTTTCTTTTGCGATGTGCACCCTTATACTGGATTTCATACTGCATAAGACATGCATATGTGATTCTTGCAGTCGATACAGTCTACAAAATGTGACACATGTACAACCCACAAAAATCAGGAAAATCTATCACAGTTAGAGATCTTACTGTTTTTCAAATGTATACACACGCACACTATATACATATATATATATATATATATATATATATATATATATATATATATATATATGTGTATGTAAATATGCCTCCCCACACACATGCACATGTTTATGTAATATATCCCCCCCACACACACAAATATGTATCACTCCTCCCCGGTGTCCACAGCAGTAGCATGTTAGGGCCATTACCACTGACTGGCAACTCCAACTATCAGCAGTAAGGAAGACAGCCTTACCAAATGCATACCAGACGGCATGTATACCCACTGCGCATATTCTCATATCTATTGCTACTGCTACCATAATGCATACTTCCACAGCTCTCCCATTGATTACAATATGGGATAAGTACTTTTTTGCCTGCAGTAGCCATTCTACCAATCCCAATGTATACAAAGTACAACTCTGTGCGAATCCCAATGTATATAGTATACACCTCTGCACTAATCCTACTGTATATAGTGCACAGCTCTTCACTAAGTGTTCAAAGGTGTCCACATGCCCACAGGACAAGATGGACAGCATAGGATGGACAACTGCAGCCCTGCTGAAAATATTTACAAGTGCTTAGAACACAAACTATGCCTGTTAGTGAGAGATGGATGCTTACAAGCTTTTATGTTATCAAGTGTCCCAGTTAATGGTCTATGACATAAATACTATGGGGGAGATGCACTCGCAAACTGCAGTAGTAACAAACGTGCTACCGGCATGCAAATGCAAAAGTAGGTACCATTCCGGTTGACAGCAGGACCACTGGGGGGGGGGGGGGGTATTTAGGAGTATCAGTATAACAAAGCCATAGAAGTTTTTGTTGTCCCTGGAGGGGAACAAAGGTTCTAGAAGCATCCCTGGAGGAGTTCACGGTGACATCAGGATAGACAGACTCTCGCATGCCCAGTGGTTGATGTTGTAGGCTTATACAGTTGCTGCATTAAACTGGAGTTTGACCAAATTATGGAGTTCCATACAAGTGTAATAAGCAAGGTTCTAACAAGTATCCCGGTCAACCACAAGTAGGAACATGATGGGGAGTTATTATACTTCCATATACTATGAATATAGTTGTATACATAAATGCAGGCACTATGGCTCACTTTATAGTCAGCTACTAGCCCTACAGAATTTCAATATGGAGCAAGACGCAATATAGGCGAATATGTGACAGATATGTGAACCATGCAAACTAAATGGGTGTTGTACTAACATTAGTTATGACTCCACACACATCACACTTTACCTTGCAGTTCAAAGAAAAGCACTCCAGCCTGTTCACAAAGCTTTCTGTGTACCACCTGGAGCCTTCATTGCTACATGTGTACAATCAATTCAATAGCACCCACAACATCATAGAAGGCACATAGTGTAAGGTCTCGCCTCGGACATGCTAGGAATCCACATATGCTACTCCATATTCAGTACAGTTATGTTGACAAAATTGTTGAATATTCTGGAGGTGAAGTTCTGTGAAATACATAATGTGTCTTCAGTAAGTCTCTGAAAGGTTTCTTTAGCTAGTATGGAAAGAGCTATGCATACATTGGTCTTGATAGTAATTTTGGAAAGGTTACACATTTCTGTCAGATCCCTGTGTGGGCAGCACACATCAGCCAAAGTCCATACAATTTCCCGATTATAATCTCTTGATGAATGAAACTGCAGCAAGTCACTTGCTGAAGGCAGATGGCACCTAGCATAAACCAACAGGAACTGGTAGCCCTAAGAATCACAGAAGCTGTTACATGAGGCTTAAAAACCTCAGCTGTGGCCGGCTAAGAACTAGCTGTATTCAACTGCACGTATAAGAGAATTTAAGTACCTTTATCTGCACTTTTTTTTCAAAAAATACAGTATTTAAATTGATTTTAACTGTGTTGCAGGAATATTAACTGAACTGGAAGTTTTGACTCTGCTCTTCAGTTAGTCCCACCCACCCTCCCTGTTTTTGTTTTGGTGTTAATCTTAGTGGCCTTGAAACTGCCTGCCCCTCTTGTAAATTTGTGTTTGGATACTCCTTCTGGGCCCATCTCATTTGCTCACTCAACTGAGTGCAGTGAGATCATATTCTGATTTTAGGCACTCCTACTGTGTACAAAGAGAATATCTGGGAAACAGAAAAAAAAATTTAAGCTCGTTTCCTGCCTTTCCTGTTAAGTGGTATAGACTATTTGTAGGCTTCTGAGCCCCCAAGCCCTTCTGTGTTGGAGGGAAGCCTTCTAGCTTAGTTTTTTTTTCTTATAACTAGCCAGTTTTCTAGTTTCAGCACTCAAATCTGTTTCTTTGATCTCAGCACTTGTTCAGAAAAAAAAAAAAATCTTCATCTGCTTTTACTGTACTTGTGTTTCTACCTACTTTATTTTACTTATTTGCATCATCTTAAAAGTACTCAATTGTATTTATTACTGCTTGGTGTAACTCATTCTAAGCCTTTTGGTTTAAACACTTGGGCTTCGGACCAGTTGTTTTGCACTGAGAGGGTTTGTGGTCTGCACTGTAGTGGCAGAACAGGTAGCTTACATCCTTCTAGGTTGGGAACTGCTGATTGAGGGCTCAGTGTCTGTTATTCTAAAAGTGTATTAATTCTGGTTTAAGCACTTGGGCTTTCAGGCCAGTTATTTTACATTAAGAGGGTTCGTGGTCTGCACTCTCGTGGGAGGAGAGGCTGGACTCTGCCCTTCTGAGCTGGGAATTTCTGGTTAAAGGCTTACAGTGCATGCATATCTGGACTGCTTCTTACTGAAGTTGGTGCGCCTTGTTTGCTGTGGCATAGACTGAATTCGGGCCTGCTGGATCTAGCTTTGTTTGAGTAACTTAAGCACTAATCCAGGCATTCTCTAAATTATTCAATTGTTTTTATTACTGCTTGGTAGTAACTTGATTAAAGTGTAGCTATCATTCTAAGTCTTTTGGATTAAGCACTTGGGCTTCAGACCAGTTGTTTTACATTAGGAAGGTTTGTGGCATGCACTGTGGTGGCAGGACAGGTAGCTTTCATCCTTCTAAGTAGGGAACTGCTGATTGAGAGCCCAGTGTCTGTTATTCTTAAAGTGTATTAGTTCTGGTTTAAGCACTTAGGCCAGTTATTTTACATTAAGAAGGTTCGTGGTCTGCACTCTTGTGGGAGAAGAGGCTGGACTCTGCCCTTCTGAGCTGGGAATTTCTGGTTAAAGGTTTATAGTGCCTGAATATTTGAACTGTAGCTTAACTGAAATTGGTACACCTTGTTTGCTGTGCCATAGACTAGATCCAGGCCTGCTGAATCCAGCTTTGTTTATATGCTTGTTGTTTGTTTGCTTGTTATTTCCCTGGAATGCTAATTCCACCTAATACGCGGCTTCTCAGCGCTTCTGTGGATCACTAGTGATATCTGCATTGCTTACTGTACTTATTTCCTTGTTTCACTTGAAAGAAAGTTATTGTTTGTCGTTTTTGCATTTAAGTTACCTGTAACACATTGCACTTAAGTTACCTGGCACTTGCTCACTAAAGCAATTATATAAAAGTCAACAATAAAAATTAAAAGCACTACACCCTCACTCCCCACTGGCCCTTGTTTTCAATTATAAAGGAATTCCCAATATTATTCTAGCATGTCCAAAGGTCAGTTATCAATCTCCTCTCCGGTCCAGCTGGTGAATCTGGGAATCTTGAGGCAATGTTACAACTGCCTCATGTACACAGACAACCCTCTCATCCTCCCAACAAATTCCAACACATGTGAGAGATGCAACCATATAGCCAAACTGGAGGCTAAGCTCTCTCAACTCAGTACTGGCATAACCAGTCAGGAGGAGAAGGAAACCACACTCACTATAATTCCAGTCTCACATAGACCTACCACGACAGCAAACCAAACGCATAATCACACAAAAACATACTCGGAGGCTCTAAATAAAGATCTGCCTAAGCAGCAGAGACCTCCAAAGCAGACACCCAAGCAACCGCTACCCCAAAACAAAACGCGTGCAACACATATCTCACAAAGCTAGTGTGCCGAACAGTCACAGCCCTTAAGACTAAACAACACACCTGATACACTTGTAATAGGTGACTATCATCAGGCACACTGACGTCCCGCTCACCAGGCTGAACAAGGAGTGGGTCACGATGAGCAGCCTGTCGGGCGCTAGGATCTGCCACATAACACAAGCACTCAGGTCACTCCAAGGCAAGTACAAATATGACTCAGTCATTGTCCATGCTGGTGTGAATGACCTGAGACGTACCTCACTGGACTACATGAAAAGAGACATAGAGGAGCTCTCTGAGCATGTAGCCCAGGCCGGTATGACCCTGACCTTGAGTAGCATCTTACCCTCACCAAGAATGATGCCACAATATGAAGACAAGATGATCAATTTCAACAATTGGCTTAAGTACTGGTGTCATTCAAAGGGAATCCAATGCCTGTCAGCTTGGGATGATATGCTCGACAAGCCACGATGCTTCACTAGGGATGGCTTGCACCTGTCACCCCTGGGCTTTCGGATATTGGCAAAGGCTCTTGCTACCCCCATAGTGCCTTTTTTAGGCAAGGCTCAAAAGACGAACCCACCTCCATAGGTATCACAAGGGATAAGAAACTAAGAGTAATGCTACTCAACGCCAGAAGTCTAAACCTCAAGATGCATGCACTCAAAACTCTCCTTAGCATGGAGAACATCGCTATCTGTGCAGTAACAGAAACCTGGTTCAGGGCTCCCGAGAGTACCCCAGCACTACCAGGTTATACCTCATACCATGCTTTTCGGCCCCAAAACTTGGACCGAACCACAAAAGGAGGGGGGAGTATCGATATTCATCAAAGATACCCACACCTCCAGGTTGGTGGCAAAGCACGAAGCATCAGAGACTATCCATGTGCAACTAACAGTGGGTAAAACTGCCTTCCAGTTTATAGCCTGCTACAGACCACCCTCCCAAACCCAGGAACCCCACTCGGCCTTCCTGAGAACACTGGAAAATATGAAGGTCTCTCCAAACACTATTATACTGGGCGACATCAACTACCCAAACATAGACTGGGAGCATTACTCTAGCTCCAACACCCTAGCCCAAAGGTTCCTAGAATTTATAAACTCAAATGCTATGGAACAACTTGTTACCACTCCCACAAGAGGGGAAAACATACTGGACCTGATCATCACCAACATGGGGACTCTATGCTCTAGACCAGAAGTGTATCCCTCACTGGTAAGATCAGACCATAAACTAATCTCACTGGATATTCACATCCCAACCCTGCCCAGAAAACCACAGTGAAAAACTTCTCTAAAGCAAATTTCACACTCCTCAAAACCGAGGTGGAATCCTTCAAAGCACCCGGGCCTGTGGAAAATACGGTCCAGACCGTAGAATCCTTTATAAACGCATTCTATGAACACCTTCAGGAATGCATGGATCATGCGATCCCAAATAAAACCAAGACCCATTCCTCCAAAGGCAGACGTCCTGTCTGGTGGACCCCAGCCATAAACAAACTATACAATAGAAGGAGGAAGCTACTAAATGATAGAGCAAAATCCCAAAAAGGGAAGGTATCACTGATCAGTATTAGCAAAAAACTACGGGCACTCATAAAATTGTCTAAGGCCAGCTTTGAGAGAAAAATTGCACAGGACACTAAGGATAATCACAAGGCTTTCTTTAGTTATGTTAGGAACCTGGGTGGTAATTCCCAGATATGCTCAGAATTAGTCCAAAATGACAAAAAATACACCGAACCCACAGACATTGCCAACATCCTAGCTGACAGGTTCAGGGCAAACTCCCCACCAAAAGGGCAAATATCTATCCCAGCAGAGTGTTGCCCCCCTGACATCTCAGATGCTCAGGTAAGAGCCGCCATCTCCAAAGCAAAAAACACAGCATCAATGGGACCAGATGGTGTCCAGGGCTGCGTCCTACATGAACACCAAGAAGAGCTAAACCCAAACATAAAACTACTGTTCAATCTCAGCCTTACTACAGGATATGTGCCCAAAGAGTGGCATACAGCAACAGTGGTCCCTCTCCATAAAGGTGGTACCTCAACGGATCCTGGAAACTAATCGCCCCACAAGCCTGACTAGCTTGGTCTACAAAGCTATGGAAAGGATCATCATGGACCTCATAAATAAAGATATTGGGGACCTACAGACACTGGATCCTACCCAGTTCGGCTTTGTTAAGGGCAGATCCTGCCTCTTAAACCTGGTTGATTTCTTTGAAACAGTCACCAAGGCCATTGACAAGGGGAAGGTGGTCCACACACCTACCTGGACCTCGCAAAAGCCTTCGATACAATACCCCACTCGGGCATTATAGATAAGCTCACCAGCTTAAATATAAACCCCTATGTCACTAGATGGATTGCAAACTGGCTCAAGGACAGAACCCACATGGTTAGAATTGCTGGAGCCATGTCAGACTCCAAACCAGTTACAAGTGGTGTCCCACAAGGCTCAGTCCTGGGACCTCTCTTGTTCGGTATATATTTCTCGGAGGTACAGGCCAACACGGAAGGACTGTGGCTGACAAAGTTCACAGATGACTGCAAACTGGGCGCCATAATCGACTCTCCAGCCGACACAAGCATCCTCCAAAAGGGCCTCATAGAAACAGACAACTGGTGCCAGAGCCATGGCCTCAAGCTAAGCGCCAAAAAGTGTATAGTCATCCCCTTTGGCAAAAACAAAGTGTCCACAAATTACCACATAGGTGGTAATCCATTAAGTACAGGAGAAGTAATTGGGGACCTGGGGACCCAAGTTGATAGCAATCTCTCATTTGATAACCACGTGGCCAAAGTGGTTAGAAAAACATTTTATATAGCCCACCTAATCATGAAGGGATTCACATCTAGATCAGGGGAGGTCATCGTGCCTCTTTACTCATCCGTCATCAGGCCCATAATTGAGTACAATGTCCCTTTTGGGATGTACCTTACCAGACACCTGCAGCAACTGGAAAGACCCCAAAAGTACCTCACCAAGAGGATCAAAGGGCTCAAACAGATGCCATATGCTGCCCGGTTAAAGAAACTCCAGCTCTACTCAGTGGCATACTGCCTGCTCAGAGGCGACCTGTGCCTGATGTATAAAGCCATGTCCAACCCAGAATTAAGGGACATGCTGCACCTCAAAAAATCCAAATTCCATCGAGCTACACGCTCGAGAGACTTGAACCTCATCACTGAAATAAATAGGACATGCTGGAGGGACAGATTCATAACCCAGAGGCTCCCTTCACTCTAGAATAAAATCCCAGTCCAGGTTAGGCAGAGTCCCTCATTGACTCTCTTCAAGAGGAATCTTGATGAGTGGATGGGAGATCGTATGTTTACCCCGGGTATCACTTCTGTGTCACTGTTAGACAGAGGCACAGTATACTAACCTCGAAAAAGGGCATAGCAAAATAAATTTAAAATGGGTGGCAAAAGCCAAACACATTCTGGCTAGGCTTATAAATGCCCTAGGGCAGATAGCCTAGTATGAACCTATGAACCTATGTACACTGTGAGCGATGACATTTTTTTTGAAGTGCAGTGCCCTTTTACAGTATAACAAAGCACAGGGACACACAATTTCCTTTATGCACTTCTATGAATCATAGCAATGTTCACCTTACGTACATTTGAATTACATTCGGACCTCATTTCACTACTACTCGTTATTTGCATGTCACTATACAGTCACGTGCATGTATCTTTGGTTGTGCATTTGGGTTCATGATAATGTAACACAACATGGGACTATTAATTGTCATTATACTGTACCAGGCTATGCATAGCCTTTTCCAGTGAAAGTACATGGTGCATACTACACAACTACTTATGAATCTTGCTCTATTTCAAAACAATGAAAAATTAGCAACCTAGAAACCACTGCCACCAAATTAAATGATATGTCATAACTTCAGAAGTTTCAAAATGCTCATAAAATGACTGCGTCTCATACACAAAGTTACTATGAATTTCAAAGGTCATCCAAGGAATTATTTTTATATGGACTACCATTATCACTTTCCTAGACAGAATTCCTAAAATGGGATTGGATGCTCAAAAATTTCCCTCTTCATTACTGCCTCCAACAATAAAAAAACAGAACTTGTTCAGTCTACAAAACTGCTAGATGTACATATAGACAACAACTTGAAATTCAATCATTGTATTCAAAACATTATGAAAAGAATACACCAGAAGCTGAGCTCTCTGTACAGAATCAAACATACCTTACATACTTCTCATGGAAACACACTGGCTCCGCCCTCCTGCTGACCACATTCCTCTATGCAGCACCTCAAGTCAGTTCATTTTACATATTCCCAACTTCTCACTACCCACAAATATATCCATAAACCCAATAACAGACCCTCACCAATATCAATGGGCCCTATGTCTCAACCAGATTCCTCCATTCTAAATTAAGCAGGACCCCTCCTCAAGCTCCTTTAAAAAATATGAAGTCTCACCCACTGAAGTTATGGCTCTACACTTTATCCATACCAGGAGAAACCAAAAGATAAGTTTAGCACCTAAAATACCCCCCTACACATACTGACACACAGACACTCGGTACAACCCAATATCAACTCATCCTACTCTCTCTCTTGCACACCTCATCAATCTTAGCCTTGCAGTCCCCCCTGAATTACAGTCGGACATACTTTTCTCTTCATGCTAGTTTTTTTTCCTCTTTACAACTTCTTCTATTTTCTCTACTCCAGTAATTTGTCATAGCACAATTTTTCTTTAACACTGCAACTTCTACTTCCCATTTCTGTCTCTTAATATCAACTTCCTCTGATAAGCATGGAGAGCACTTTCTGTTAATACACTACTGCCCACACTGCTACACAAATTCTCTAGAGTTTTATTCTTTTATTTTCATAACTGTTCAATGTCACTGACTTGTCACTGTATCCAAATGCATTGCACCATTTTTCAAGTATACAATTATGTATTTATTCTTTGCAGACTGGGTTAGTCCCACTAGGCTGGTAGGTGACATTAGCAAGCTATTTGATACAGTGGGACATGGTACTCTGTGGGATATTATGGAGAAGTATGGAATATGTAACAGAGTTAGAAGTAACTGTACATATGTCAGAATATCAAAATAACAGTAAGAATATTAGTTAATAGTTGGTTGAGTAAGGAAATATTCATGACATGTGACTTAAGACAAGGGTGTCCCATGAGTGGAATATTCTTTGCATTGGTAAATAACACGACAGTGATTGAAGTAGGTTATAAAATGAAAGATGCTAGACATGGGATGCAAGAGGAGGTGGTGATTCCAGTACTTTTGACACATGCAGAGGATATAATGGTAGATGCTAAGAACAAACTATAGGTGAGGGAAATCCGTTTGTTTGAATGGATGTTTAAAGGAAATGGGAATGACCTTGAATAAGAATAAAAGTATGGGTTTGGGTGATGTAGTGAAAATTGGGGGGGGGGGGGTATTTTTCAATGAATTAAGTGTCTTTGCTAGGAATAACATTTGGGAAAATGATGTAGCTATGATGCAATGGAGGGGTTTGGTTAAAAGATAAGAAAAATTAGAAAAAAAAAGTATGTCTCCTGGAGAACATACAGATTAGCATTCAGAAAGAAGGTGTATGTGGTGAATTCTGTATCAATGGGAAAACAGCATACATGTCAAATGGTTATATGATCCCAGAAAAATATGAAAAGAAAATTATGCAGTTGGCATTTTCTTTCATATCGGGTTCAAGATGAAACCCACTGAAAAAGAGGAGAGCTGTATATGAGTGAAGATGAAGAGGGACTGGGGTTACTAAATCCAGTCATTTACTCTGCTTCTTTAAACTTATACACATCATTAAAGTATCTAAAGGAAAAGAATAAGAATGCTTAAATAAAAGTAAAAAGGTTTTGGAGATTACGATAGTAAGAAAAATAGAAAAAGAATATGTAAATGAAGAAAGTAAAACTATCCAGGAAAAATACTAACTTGGAAAATAAAAACTGACGAGATGAAACAATATTATTTTCTAAATCCATGGGAAAATTTACCAGAAAAAGTATACCAAGATAGTAGAGTGTCAGGCTTTCTTATGGAGACTGGTAATAAACAAGTTACCGGTAAAATCTGAAAGTGTGCGCTGTTTGGGCGGAGGAGACAATAGCACATTTTTTTTTGAAATGTAAAAAAGTGGTGAAATTCCATAAAAAGTTGTGTAAAGAAATATGTTTTGAGAATATTAATAACCAACAATACAGATATGATTATAAATGGATATTATAAAAAAAATAAAATGGAAGAAATGTAAATTATTTTATGTAATATGGGTTACTTGGAATGAAAGATTGAATGAAATTTTGTTTAATGGGAAATGGATTTTGTCAGCTAGATTGTGAAAAATTAGATTATGGTTGTGGAAAAAGGAGCTGGGATCAATTACAGAAAAATAACGAGGACATGCAAATAATGATAAAGAGTGAAAAAATAGATATGTACATGTGTGCCTATCAATATGTACATTTTGTAAATAACATCAAAACATTATTTACATGTTTACTTGTGTTAAATAAAGGATTCCTACTCTTTTCAATAGGTAAAAACAAACAGCCACTGAGGATGACCACAAGTAGAACGGTGAACCAAACAAATTTAATAACAGAAATGACTTAGCGCTTTCACCAGTACAATGCTGGCTTCTTCAGAGTCATTTTCACAATCAAAGTTAAAACACATTTATAGCAAATACCCCGTGGTAATAAGGTGACATCACAAATACAACAACCAATGATAATCCTATCTAATATCTAAATTAATCCTACTATTAACTTAAACATTAACTAACCTTAATATTAAACAGTACATAAAATCACATTGTGCCAAAAAGAGAAAAGCACATTTTTTTTGAAATGTAAAAAAGTGGTGAAATTCCATAAAAAGTTGTGTAAAGAAATATGTTTTGAGAATATTAATAACCAACAATACAGATATGATTATGAATGCTCATATTATAAAAAGTTTTTTTGTTGTGGACCGGGACCGTGGGATTGAGAGAGAGAGGGGACATGGTCAACAAAAGTTGCTGTTTGGAAACTGAATGGCAACTTAGAAATGCCTTGAAATTATTTTATGTAATGATTTTGGGTTACTTGGAATGAAATCAAACCAGATTTAGATATATGATGAATTTAGAATTTTTAATAATAATTTACATTGTATATGCATTTTTTACTAAATTATTCTGGAATATGTTGTATTTGTGATGTCAGCTTATTACCAGGAGCTGGGATCAATTACTTTGAAAAATGACTCTGAAGACAGCAAATAATGATAGAGTGAAAAAATAGATATGTACATATGTGCCTATAAATATGTACATTTTGTAAATAACATCAAAACATTGTGTACATGTTTACTTGTGTTAAATAAAGGATTCCTACTCTTTTCAATAGGTACCCTGGGATATTTTATAACCACCCAAGCTACCACCAACTCAAGAAGATAGGACCTCGGTTGAAAGTCTTATTCAAATAGGGTCTACATTCGTTTTAATAAGGGTTTACATTCATTGCAACATTGGCCACACTTGTGTGTATGTATCCCATCCTGAACTCTTATGTATACGTGGAGCTTTTCTCCTTGGGCATCTGTTAAAAATGAGGCTATGTACCCAGTCAGACATCTCCAGTAAACAAAAGCAATAAATAAATAAATACATAAATAAAAATTCTAAATATTAAAACAAGCTACCCCCCCATAGTAATCAGCCTAAAAAGCAACATGTACATGCACTCAGTCTTTTGCATAATAGTGACCTACACCAGTCTCTTGCATGCACATCAAATACTGCTTCTTGCATCATGTTTTTATGACATAGGTGCTCAGTCTTCCAGTTTTCACTTGTCCAAATCAAGACACTGCCAAGAAAAAAAGGAAACCAGATCATTTGCCATTCCACTTCACCAGTGTTAAAACTTAATACTTTACACAAACCTCTGCACCCACTACTCCTATATAAATGCCCAAGCTAGCACAGTCCATTTCTAACATTCAAAAACACATAATCAATCTTCAAACATAACTACTGCAGTACCTTCAACACTATACTCTAATGCCTTAATTTCCGCTTACGGGTGTGGAAACAAATACTCATTACCGTACCTCATTTACATCCTAATCTGCAGAATACCATCTTAAGAACTGCCTCAATTAAGTTCTCATACACACAATACCATCTTAAAAACTATACAGCTTTGATTGTGCAGTTCTTTAATGCGGGTATTATTCCAGTAATTCTGTGAAAATAACACAGCTTTTCAGGCAACTCATGTTCCTTGCTAGGGGCAGCAACGCTTATAAACATTTGCTCAGTAAATTAACTAAAGTAAGGTTAGTGGTACTAAATAGTCAGTTTTATTTAGAAATGAAAAACCAAGAGATATTTTGGTTGGGACAATCATTAGAATGTGGAAGTTAGGCAACTACGTGTTCACCATCAGTAAAGTGAAACTGCCACTGTTATAAAATGATGTTTAGTCCATGTTGCATTACTCATTACTGTTTCATACTGCTGTTCACTTGCCTAAACATTCAATTGCTTGTACTGTCATTTTACATCAGTTGAGTTTTATAAACAGAACAATATGGGTTAAGACTAAAGGAGTCGACTTGCATCAATCCATTTAGGAGTCCAGAAGAAAGAAAGCAAGTATATAAAACATAAGTGCACTGTATGTTGAAGACTTGATAAGAGAGTCCATTACAACCACTAACTAGAAAAACATCAAATAAAGGAATGAAACAATGCAACAACTGTTATCACAGAGTGATGTCTCGCATAGCTGGCCTCAGGCATAGGCCAACTAGGCAGCCGCCTAGGGCGCCGCTTTAGTGGGGGCACTTTTCCAGTATTTATTTGGTGTAGGTAGACCAGGATGGAGGCACTGGGTGGGGGGGTGCCGTGGTGCCCTTTTGCCTAGGGCACCAGTTGACCTAAGGCCGCTCCTGTGTCTCAGCATGACAGTAGAGAGACACACGTAAATTTTGCTAACTGTAGAAAGAATACCTGTGCTCAAGTAAGCTTTCTAGTCATAGAACTAACAAAACAAATACTAGCTCTAATCAAAATACCAAAGGTGGAGATGGCTACTGTCATAATATTGTCTTTACCAGTCACTACATGTCTTTCAATGCATTCAAACACAAATTTCTAAATCTGATGTTGCATGCATTTTCATTTGCTGGCTTAAGATTGTCAATTCAGTCTGACAGAACACTACCTACAAGACAATCCAATCTGCTTAAAAAACGTTTATGTCTAATTTAACCGTTGACAGAAAAAAGTTGCAAAATAACAAACCGCTCACTGTTATGCTGCACTTGCACAAACGTTCCTGCTACCGTTACAGAGAGTGTACAATAGGTAATACAAACAACGAATGAGTGAAATCCTGACAGGTCTTTGATCTCAGCCTCCTTGCCAACAACTCAAACACTGTGGCATTTTCAGCACTAAGTGATACATTAAGACTTGCAATTTAATCTAACAGTACACTTCTAACGTTTATAGACACGGGCTATTTGACAAACACAATGCGATTTCGTAGCAAACAAAAGTGGTAATTATCAACTTTAACAAAAAAAATCAACTAATCGCGACCTACGTTTTCTAAGAGGTGTTCTAACACTGTACCTGCGATGACAAGAACCAACTTTTCAATTATAACCTGTGTGAAAATGAATACGCAGCAATGCAACAACATGCAGATAGTTATAATTTCTTTTTCACCAGTGACTGACTGACCTGTCCTTCCAACATTTCTCTCTGCAACCCTGCACGCTCTTGTTCAGAACTATTAGTTCTTCGAATGGAAAGGCTGTGAGACTTGCGCTTCTGTTTTGACTGTCGTGCGGCTGCACTGCTTCCACTTTCAGCTGGCATCACTTCCTGAAAACGTCTTTACCAATCTTTTAAAGGAATCTAAATAACAGCGATGACAGCAATTATGCCACATTTGATGACATTGAAATGGTGAAGAATCGCATGCTTCTCACATATTAGGACTATGAAAAAACGTAAAAATACAGAGACAATTGAATTCCATGCAATTTACAATGAAGACAATGTATCCAACTATGTGACACCAGTAAACGTGCTAGTTTTATCAGATCGTAATAAAATAACGCTGTAACTTCAGACAGGTATAACCTTAGCTAATAGATTGCTAGGCATACCCTGGGTAAATAAACCAGTGAAAGAAAGCAAAAATTATGCATTGTTTACAGTACTGACAATTCACAGTAATAAGACACTTGCACCCATAGGCGGCATGTTTGAGTGACTTCACATTTACAACAGGTAGCTAGCTACCTGCAAGTCATTTCACACTACGTACTATATCATGCAAGGAACAAACTTATAATTTTTGCAGCAACAGCTTCATTTTCTACAAAACTAATTCAAGAGGATAAATGCCTAAATGCAAGTTTAGCCTACTAACTTACATGAGGTTCTGGCTAACAAATCAACTCAGCAGGGAAAACTGTTACAAACATTTGTTTAAATATGTAGCAACATAATACGTTTTCAACTTAAAAAACACCGAGACGCACCCTAGCAATACATTATTTTGATTTTACTAAATGACATCCTCTTTCCTCACATCCGGAAACATAGCCCTGTTACGGTGAAAGGTTAAATCGCATCACGCCCTATAACGGGAAAGAAAAGGGCCCAAGTCATGGTGCAAAAATCATAGTGTATTTCTCCCCCTTCTGGACAGGAGGTTTTTTTTTTTTTTTTTTGCAAAGCTTAAAGAAAGGGAAAAGTGTCTTCTGCTGAAGTGTTTTATTTATTTCTGCTGTTCTGTAGCTTCAGATATGCAAGTTTTTAGGGCTGCCACATTTTCAAATGGCCAAAGTGGGACATTTTTATGGAAATGTGAGATTTTGCAGGTTACCCACAACTAGTTAACATGACTGGATTTCATGTTTGGTTTCAGTGTTCATTGAAGCCAATAACCATCTAGGAACACTGATTCCCTTTGTTCAGGACCATATGCCAAAACCCCTACCTAGTAATCAAGGCTATTTCCGAATATTTATTTTATTTATTTATTTATTTATTTATATTTGTTGACCAGGAGTGTCCGACTGGACGTAGGTCCATTTTCAGCAGAGGACCGGGGAGAAAAGCTCCACAGTTAAAAAGCTCCACAGTTAAAATAAACAGACAGTATTTAAATAAATATATATATTTATAATATAATATAAATTTAGTTATTTAATGGCATTTGTTTACTGGGAAAGTTCACTGGGCCAAGGAACCCATTTTCAGTGGAGGCCTGGGGAGAAAAGCTCCACGGTATCTTCCTATTGAATGGCAGAATCCACCTGCAGCATGTCTTTGGGATGTAGGACATGCAGACAGGACAGAAGGCACCCCAGCCGAGGATCGAACGGAGAACCTCTTGCTGTGAGGCAGCAAAAAGCTCCACAGTATAACAGTACATAAAATATAAAACAGTATATAAATTATAAAAACAATTAGAAGTTACAAGCAATATTCACAAGAAGGAAAGAGACAGTAATATACAATAGTTGAAAAGGTGTACAAACACAGGTTATATACAGATTTATACAGGTAAAGCTTACAAACTAGTCAAGTGATTGTATTATTAAACACTACAGGTAATATACTGAAGAAAACAATAACCTAGCAGTATTCCTAAGGTGTTTAGGGGCTATTGGCAGGAAAGTGGAGTGAAGGTGTAGATAGATGGTAAAGATGGATAGTAGAGCAAAAGTTAAATTGTTTATTTTGAGTAGTGATAAAAGAAAGTTTGAAGCGGTAAGGATGTAAATTAAGATGCAAACAAACTTAGAATATATTTAAGGACTCAGATAACATAATATGTGGTGAGAAATTGTTCCATAATTCGGGTAATCTTAATATAATATGTGATTGTCCAAATCTTGCCCTAAAAGTTGTGTTTGTAAATTCATTTACTTACTTCATATGACACAACTTGTCTGATAAAGGTTAATATCTAATTTTACAAACCGGACTTGGCATAAAATGCTTTGTATGCCAAAATAAATTTACTTTTTATACAACAATATCTTAAGGTGTAAAAATGTAAATATATACAGCATTCCTTATACGGCATGTAACTTTGTTTTAATAATTTATTAGTGAGCCTCCACTGTATATATTATAAGCATTGAAAATGACAAAATACAGGCTCCTTCTTGTGGAATTTGATTCATTTATGCTGTTTCATGTAATACTTAAGAATATACCTCTCAAGCTCTTAGAGCAAGAAATCTGGACAGAGCCATAAATAAGGAGATACAAAGACCCAAAAATAGCACAGTTTTTAAATATTGCTCGTGTAAACTTCAAAAGTTGATAGAGTAGCAGGTTTTGTATTTGCATGAAGTTTTTGAAGGGTATGAAGTCTGAAACTCTGTCTGTCATTATTTTCTGACTTCAGTCTTCAATGATATCAAATAATTTGACAGAAAACCAAAACTTTATGAAGAGCAGATCAAAAATATGAGGCAAAAATCTAGATATTCTGCAAAACTGGAGAGTTGAAAGGTATGTTTAAGTATTTCAGATGCAAAAGGTTTCCTTTATGTAACTATTAAAGGAAACTTAGTAAATGTTTCTATCCTAAAATTTCTGGCCATTTGCCATTTTTCTTGTAGGTGGTTTTTTTTTTGCCATTCTGTGAGAAGGAGATGGTGGTTTCTGGTCAGTTAATTGTGAGAGTATACGTGAAGGATTGCATAACACTAATGGCTAAAGACTGGGGGATGTGGGCTTTGCAATCCCAAGCTAAGAATGGTAGCCTTCATAGGCATGTTTGTGGGAGGAAGCATACATGGGGACGGGGCAAAAGATGCTCCAGCTGTGATGCGGGTGATCACATCAACACCAGGGGTGCAGTTAGGGCCATAATAAATTCCCTGATTTAGAGGTTACAGGCAAAGGCACAAATTATTTCCATAGCTACCTGGATGATAGTTGCTCTGGTCATCTCTAACCTTCACTAGGTGATACCCAGGATGGCAGAGCAAATGGAATAGACTGATGGGATAGGCTTGATAATCAGTAGGTATGACAGGAAAAAATAGATAGCTGATTTTGGTACTGACATAGGTAATCAGAGAGAACTGAAGTGTTATTCAGAGGGAATTCAAGTAGCAACACCACCCTGTGAAGGAGAACTAATATAATATAATATAATATAATATAATATAATATAATATAATATAATATAATATAATATAATATAATACAATATATTATAGTATCATATAATATAGTATAATATAATATAATATAATAATAACACTATATAGTACTATAATAATATATAATAGTAGATATGTGGTTAACAAAGAACAAAAGACTCATTATAAATAAAGGGCTGACATCACAAATGATTTGCATTACATATAATACCCAGTCAGGAAAGAATAAGAGTAGAAGTACAATACTGGTGAGATGTAAGCTTGGGGATCTTTCCTGCTGCCCAAAAAGTAATGATCTAAACCCATAAAGGAATGTCATTATACTGGTAATGCAGACACTTCGGTATGGTAGTTTATTGATGAGGCAGATATTTGGGGTCTGAATGTTGCTTATGAGGTAAGCACTGTGACATTCATATATGTAATGAGATACATAAGGTCTGCTTCCCAAAAAGAAGTAGTATAAAAAGCTAGCACCAGTGCTGTCAAGGCAAACACTTAGGGTCCACATCCCATAAGTTTAAACAGTAAGAAACTGATATTTCATTGATGAAACAGATGTTTTAGACCTGTCTCCAAAAATTAAGCATGTCATTGCAGGTCTCTGTCAACAGGGGAAGATAAGAAGTTTAAGAAGGTAAAAAAGCAACATGTGATATTTACCTATAGCTTCTGAAAAGTATAGCTATTTGCAACTATCTGACTTCCAGCTGTAAACATATGGAGATATGACAACATCAGCAAGAAAAAAAAACATTCAATATGATTTTTTAACAATTGCAACAAACAAAAGCCAATGATAACTGTCTAGCATCCAGCTGTAAACATAAAAGAAGTAAAAGAATATGACAACAGTATGGACATTTCTTCATGAGCACAGATCTGAAATAAGGAAGAAATTCACATCAGGAGGATGAGGATTCATGAGGGAGCCTAGGTGGCAAAAGGATGCTTTCTAATGTCGTGCAGTAAATAGATAATTTCCATACATCAGCTTCAGAAGAAGAGGGAAAAAAGCAGATAGTTAAAGATTCCCAATTAACTAATATTAAACTATGGAGCTTGAAGAACAGTGAGGCATAAAAGGGAAATTTCATATCTTCAAAAAGAGGAAAAAACTTGACAACTCTAAAAAAAATGACTTAAAAATATTACAGGTACCTCAAGTGGACTAAGGAAATTGTGTAAAGCAACTCCCATGACCAGAAGGAGCAAATGCTTCACTATTAAACACTTCTACTTATGCCAGTATCAAAACACAGTAATCTCAGAGAAGGAAGAGACTTGAGGTAAAAACAAGACCAGTCTACAGAAAGGAAAAAAAAAAAACCTCAGCACAAGTCAAGAACATAATACCCAACATTGCAGGGTTCCCAGTGGACAAGGGAACTGACAGAAGAAAAAGACCAAGGGAGTAGAAATAACTCAGAAATCTTCCAATAGCATGACATAGCTTGTTAACAAGGAATAAAAGGGATACAATGGTAAATTTAGCATCAGGAATTTTACAATACAGAAACAGAAATAGAATTTAAAGGTAAAGAAGGCAATGTCCATAAAAACAAAATTCAAACAGATGTGTAATGATTTTTGGTAAGAGCCAAGCCATAAAAAAGAAATCATGCAGTCTTACTGTAACAAGTCACATTTTTATTTATTTATTGTTTGTTTGTTTGTTTGTTTGTTTGTTTGTTTGTTTGTTTGTTTGTTAACCGGGTTAGTCCAGCTGGGCTTGTGGCCCATTTTCAGTGGAGACCCGAGGAGAAAAGCTCCGGTACATAATATAAAGTACATAGATTTGCAGCATTAGAATATATCTAAATATACAAAATTTGCATCATTATATGATGTAAGTACAGGAATTTGTAAACTTACAAAAGGCAGAATTACAGAGAGTTGCCACATAAATAATAGATAAAGTGAGTTGCATGTGTCAATATTAGTCTGTACAGGAGTAACGGTTTTACAAATAATATATACACACTGCTTTGCAATTAAGAGCAAGTCAGTTTGAGAATATGTGTAAGGTAGACCAGAGACACGCATGCAAAAGATTTTTGGAAAGATGCTCTGAGCAAGACCTTTGAAAATTGTTAAAGTTGGCAAAGAAATGATGATTTTAGGTGTGGAGTTAGTAGTGTGGGTGTTTTAGGTGGGAGCATGTTAAGGACTTTCCCATTTGGAGGAAAGATGGGAGAGAAACATGGATTTGAAGTTGTTATGATTAGGTATATTACATAGTGGTGTGGGAAGATTGTTCCATAGTTTGGCTATGGTGTGGGATAGCAATAGTTTGCCAGGTGGGTGTATGGGTTTGTGTACATGTAGGAGGTTTTGGCCTTTAGATCTCAGGGTGTGGGTAGGTGTGTATGGTGTTAGTGATTTTGCAAGAGAGGGGCATTCTGTTGGTTTAAAGCTGAGTTTGTGGGCTGTTGTAAGTTGTAGGTACTTTAGGTGGTTGTGGAGTTCTAGCCAGCTTAGGGTGTGTAGGGAGTGACAGTGACGGGAAGAGTTCTTAGAATTGGCTGCAAATTTGCAGATTTTGTTGTAACAAGCTTTGAGTTTAGAACAGAGGCCAAGTTGTAGGTTGGAGAATAGGGGAACACCGTACAAGAGAGAAGGGAGAAGGAAGGTAGATGTGAGGGTATGATGGGAGGAGGGAGTAAGGTAGCAGCTATGTCTGTAGAGGAGACCAATTTTCTGGTGGATTTTTTGATTGTAGAGAGGATGTGGCTGTCAAATTTTAGGTTTTCATTGATGGTAATGCCAAGTAGCTTGGTACTAGGAACAATTTCTAGAGGGGTGTTATTGTGGCTTTTGATGGAAAATTGGACCTTGTTGAATTGGGAGGTTTTGGTGGGTGTGAATATCATTAGTTTTGTTTTGTTGGCATTTAGGGCAAGGTGATGGGATTGCATCCATGATTCAGTTTTGGAGAAGGCTGTTTGGGTATTGAGTAGAAGTTTGGAGGGGCAGGAGGCTGAGCAGATGATGGTGGAGTCATCAGCGTATTGGATGACTGAGGCTTCAGGGATGGAGAGGTGGAAGTTGTTAATGAATAAGTTGAAGAGAAGAGGGCCAAGTACTGATCCTTGAGGAACTCCTGTGGGTGTCGGTAAGAAAGGGGAGGTTGCTTCTTTCGATTGTACAGCCTGTTGGTGCATGGAAAGGTAGCTGGAGAACCAGTCTAGGGTTGAGGGAGATAGGTGCAAGTGTGAGAGCTGGGACAGGAGAAGGGAATGAGAGATTGTGTCGAATGCCTTTGAGAGGTCAAGAAATAGAGAAGATACATATCTGCCACTATCATGTGCTAGGTTGACTGTTTCAAGGAAGGAAAGGAGGGCTGTCATGGTGCTGTGGCCAGGGTGGAAGCCATGCTGGGTTGGAGAGAGGAGTTTATGCTGGGTTAGGTAGGGCATGAGCTGGGAGTGGATGGTTTTCTCTAGAATTTTAGAGAGAGGATAGAGTATAGCTATGGGTCTGAAGTTGGTAGTGTCTGTGTTCTTACCACCTTTGTGGAGAGGAATTATGAATGCATGACGCCAGATGGTTGGTACATAGGATTCCTGAATGGATCTATTTATGAGAATGGATATGGGGTAGGCTATTGATTCGGCTGATATTTGAAGAAATTTTGCTGGAAGGTTGTCAGGGGCATTGCGGCATGGTTTTAGCTTTTGGAGTAGTCTTTTTATAGTAATGGTGGAGACAGGTTTAAGGGAGAATGGGGGGGTGAGGGGGTTTGGGGGCAGGGTGAGGGGGTAGTATTGGTGGATGGATTGGGCTAAGTGGAGGGTAATTTAGCTATGCAATCAATGAAAAATGTGTTGAAGTTAGTGGCTGTCTCAGGGCTTGAGAGGTTAGGATTGGGGCAGGGGTTGGTATTATTACCAGGGCTGAGTATTGAGGAGATGGACGTCCAGAATTTCTTTGGATTGTTTGAGTGCTTGTATTGCTGATTGTAGTAGTAGTTTTTGCGATCTTTTGTTATTGATTGTTTGGCCAGGTTACAAAGATGTTTATATTCTTGGAGGGTGCTGTTTTCTTTTTTTTGTTTTTGGTACAGTTTCCACTTTTTGTTTCTTTGATTCATTATCAGTTTTGTTTCTTGGGATAGCCAGGGGCAGGGATTAGTTTTGATACGTTTGGTTTGTAAAGGGGCTAGTTAATCAAGTAAGGTAAGGAAAGTTTGATTAAAATATGTGACAGCATTATCTAGTGGAAGGCTTTTCAGTGGAGACTAATTAGTAACCTTGAGGCATTCAGAGAAGATTTTGGGGTTGAAGGAAGACAGGTTACGGGATTGCTTGAATAGGTGTTGTTTTTCTATGTGGGAGGGTAGGCGGTCTGTGAAGGCTGATAAGTGGTCTCCTAGGGGGTCTGGTATTATACCGGCTTTGGAGATATGGTTGGGGTGTGTTGTTAGTATCCAGTCTAGGATGGTACCGAAGGAACCATCTTTGTTTGGCCTGGTAGGGAGGTCTATTAGTTGGGTGAAATTGTAGAGGTTGATAGAGTGAGTTGGGGTATCTATGAGGATGGAGGCCCAGTTAATATTTACATCACCAAGAATGTAGGTTTCATTTTTGATGTTTGAGCTAAACCAAAGAGGATGTCTTCTAGAGTTTTGGTATTGTCTCCAGGTGGGATGTAGATGGAGCAGATGCAGATGGATTTGTAGTTGTTAAGTTTTAAAAAGCCCACAGTCATTTCTGCATTAGCATAAGTTGGGATGGGGTTAGTCAGTGGAGTAAAAGTGAGAGTGGAGGGGTAGATAATTGCTATGCCACCTCCTTTTCTATGAGGCCTATCATTGCATATGATATGGTAGCCTGGGCTTTATTGCTTTATTATTTGAGAATAGTCAGTTAGGACAAATACAACCAAGCACTTCATTACTAAAAAACTAAACTACAGAGCATAGATTATTAAATCACTTCAACTGTCCTTGACTGGAGTCAAGCCTAGAGTAATAATTACTACACTATATTAGTGATGCATATATAATTTTCACAAAACATAATTCCACTGCTCAGTCACCATATTTAAATCACTATCTATTACCTCTACACATGGTACAACCAAGGAGATCCCTGGGGGTGAATCTTATTTGATGAAGCATAGCAACTATCCATTTATGCCTGAGTACCAGGCATGAGTCTCAATCACCCGTGGTTGAATTTCCAACTCATAGCCTAATGCATTAAATATTCGGTCATTTAGAAAATTACAGTCTGAGAAAGTTTAGTGTAAAAACTAACTGAAATATCTACAAAATATTGATTCATAATATTGATTCATTCATTCAAGCAGTTAGAACCAAATCATCTGACCCTAGATCACCTGTAGAAAGGCCAATTCACACTGGTGGAAGCTTGGGAAAGCATGTGCTGTAGAGTGATATGTCTTGTTTTATTTATTTATTTATTTTTATTTTTATTTTACATTTGTTGACCGGGCTAGTCTAGCTGGATACATGTCCATTTTCAGTAGAGGCCCGGGGAGAAAAGCTCAAAGAAAGACATACAAAAAGAAATATAAATGTCATAATAGATAAAATTAAAAAATACAAAAGTCATAACAGATCAAACTAAAAACTACAATTATAATAAAAACATAATTAATTTTTTTGTTATATATTCAAATACAATATTAAAATACAATAGTCAGTGAGGATAACATTAGGAGTAAGCGTCAATGGGTAATGTACAAGAGATGGTCAATATGCAGTATATACATAAATTTTATTTGCAATAATATGGTATTTTGCTGCTCTAGGGTAATATTATGAGTATCAGAGTAATTATTAGTTTAAAAGGAAAGAAGTTAGTCAGGGTTAGTACAGCTGCATAGCCAGTGTGTCTTAAGAAATAGCTTTAGTTTATTTTTAAAGAGTGAAAGAGAAATTTGAGTTGTAAGTTCAGTGGGTAGTAAATTCCATAGCTTTCCTACAGAGTTACAGTACAATGAGTCACCTGATGAGTTACTGGATCTTGAAGTGCTGATCAGCAGTTTGTTTGAGGAGCGTAAGTTCTTTAGATTTTTGTAAGGTTTAATGATGTTAGAGAGTATTGGAGTGTTGGTGGGTTGATGTAGGGACTTGTGGACAATGGCAAGTTGGAGAAATTGAAGATGGTTAAAAAATTCTAGCCAGTCTAGTTGTTTTAGGTTCGGACAGTGATGAGTTCTGAAGGGAGAGCCTGTAGCAAATCTAGCAATATTATTGTAGGATGTTGCCAGTTTGTTGAGGTTATTTTTTGAAAGATTAGTGTATATAGGGGAAGCATAGAGTAGAGTTGAGATTAAGCGGGTTCTGGCTATAGTGGTCCTAGCCACTGGTGTAAGAAAGGGTTTGATTCTGTAAAGGGATCCCAGTTTTTTGTTCACTGATTTTATTGTACTGTTTATATGACTATCAAAGTTGAGGTTGTTATCTATTGTTATTCCTAAGAGTTTAGTGGTTGTGTCGGGAGAAATGACATTGCCATCATTAGATGTGAGTGTGAGATGAATAGGGGTGAAGTTTCGAGTTGGTGTAAAGAGTAACAGTTTAGTTTTTTGGGGGTTAAGGAGGAGGCAGCGGTTAGAGAACCATTGTTCTATAGTGTTGAAAGCTTTTTGGGTAAGAGATTTAAGTTCAGTTTGAAAAGTGGCTGTACAGATAATAGTACAGTCATCTGCATATTGAATGCAGGTGGTGTGTGGGATTGCTGATTGAAGGTCATTAATATAAATGGAAAATAGGAATGGGCCTAAAATGGAGCCCTGTGGAACACCAAGGGAAATAGGAAGATTATTAGAAAGTTTATTTTGCCAAAGTACAGCCTGTTGCTGGTTTTCAAGGTAAGATTTGAACCAATTTATGACTAGTGGATCAAGTGAAAGGGATTTTAGTATGTGTAGGAGGAGTTGGTGATTAACCATATCAAAGGCTTTAGATAAATCAATGAAGATTGTGGAGGAAAGAATATTATTGTTACGGTTTTTATTGATGCTGTCTGTGAAGGATAGTAGGGCAGTGGTGGTACTATAAAAAGGTCTGAATCCATGTTGAAAGTTGGCACGCAAGTTGTTATGGAAAAGGTGGTCTAGTAGTTACTTATGGATGCATTTTTCCATAATTTTTGCAAGAGGGAATAGCAGAGCTATAGGACGAAAGTTAGAGTAGTCATTGGAGTGTCCCCCTTTATGTAGTGGGATAATATGGGAAATTTTCCAGATGGGTGGGATAGTTCCTTCACTTATGGTTCTGTTGATCAGAATGGAAATGGGGTAAGCAATGGCTTTAGCTCCTTTTTGTAGGAATTCTGCTGGGAGTTGGTCTGCTGAGGGGGTGGTAGGTTTTAGTCTTTGGAGAAGGGAGCAAATGAAGGAAGTAGGTACTGGTTGTATATGAAATGGTTGGGGTGGGACAGTGGTAGAAGTAGGCAGATTTGAGGTATCAGGAGATAGATGGCTAGCAAGATTTTGGATAGTGTCTGTGAAGAAAGAATTGAAGGCATTAGCAGTTTGAGAGGGACTGTCAGAGTTGGAGCCAGATGGGTTGGGAGTGATTGATTGACCTGGGTATAGAAGTTTGTTAATGCTAGTCCAAAACTTTTTTGGTTCCTTGTGGTAGGAGTGCTGTAGGTAAAAGTTCTTTTTGTCTAACAGGATGGCTTTTTTTGTATTATTTCTATGTTGTCTAAAGATTTGGTGATCTGAAGGCTTTTTAGTAGAACGCCATTTAGACCAGGATTTGTTTCTAAGAAGGATTTTTTGCCTAGTATTATTAGTGAGCCAAGGGGCTGGTTTAGTTTTATTTCTAACAGAGCGTGATGGGGCGTAATGGTCCAGGATGGTTAGGAATGTAGAATTAAAGTAATCCACTGCTTCACTGATTGGGAGAGATTTTAATGGTGACCAATTACATTGTTTGAGTTCAGTTTGGAAAAGTTCCGGGTTAAATTGCTTTTTGGTGCGAAGTGTTCTGTATGAGAAAGGGAAAGTTAGGTTGGTTTTGTGTCTGATAATATAAGTTAGTGAATGGTCACTTAGGTCATCTGGGAGGGTTCCTACTTTGTATGCGTGATGGGGACAATTAGTAAGTATCCAGTCCAAGGTACTTTCTTTATTGTTGGGTCTATTAGTTCTGGTAGGGGAGTCAATAGTTTGTGAGAAGCCATAAAGGTTGATATGGGTGGTTGGGTGTGGAGTACTACAGGTATTCCAGTCTATATTAAAGTCTCCTAGGACTATGGTTTCTTGTGGGAAATTTATGGAAAGCCAGTTAAGGATATTCTCGAGTGTACCGATATTATTTCCTGGAGGAAGGTATATACAAATAATATTTATAGCCTTCTGTGTGTTGATTTGAAATTTAGTGATAAGTATTTCAGCACTATTGTCTGAAGGTGGGCAAAGATTTACAGTGCTAACTTGTAGCTCTGCTTTATAGAGGATTGCTACCCCTCCTCCCTTTTTGGCTGTGCGGTCTAGTCTAATAATCTTGTAGCCTGGTGGGGTAACTTCATTGTCCTTAACAGTAAGTTTTAGCCAAGTTTCAGATAGGCAAAGGATGTCAGATAGGTGGACATCTAAAAGGGCATGAAGTTGAGTAATTTTATTGCAGATGCTGCGTATATTGAGGTGAGCTATAGAGAGTGAGTTAGAAGGTTTGATAGGTGTTAGTGTATTAGTTTTATTTGGGTTGCTGTTTGGAGAGTTAAGGTTATGGTTTGGGCCAGTATTAGGGTGAATGTCGCCATCTAGCAGGGAGAGGAGGAGTGTTATGTGTTGAGGGTTGAGAGGCTTACAACAATGGTCTATTCATTTTTTAGCATTTCGGTTAGTATACTTAATGTGAGCTAGTCTATGATATTTGGCTAGTTGGTAGCTGGGTTTGGATATAAAGTTAAGAAGGTTGGGATAGTTAGTTAATGGCGGTGTGGAAGTGTGTTTGGAGGGGAAGAGAAAATTAGAGTATAGTGGTTGTTCATAGGAGGTTAAGAGATAGGCAGTGGTTAGTAGAGGTAAGAGAGAGAGTAAGAAAAATACTTGTAATTGATGTGGGATAGTTGAAGTAGGCATTATATCAGTTTGAGAAGTGGGAGAAAATGGGTGGTAGAGTTTAGTGAGCAGGTTAGGAGAGTTGTTAATTGGTAGGGTGTTGTAACAAGGAGGAAGAAGAGGAATGGTAACAGAAGGTGTGTTGAGATAATGGGGGTTGGGGTGTTAATGATATGAGTAGTTTGATTGGAGCGAATTTGATGTGGGTCTGGCTTTAGAGGATTAAATTTAGGAGCACTGGGGGTGGGTGGGAATTGGGGGCAGGGATGGGGAGCAGAGTGAGCCTGCAGGGCGAACGGAGCGGGAAGAGACACGAGAGTAGATTGTCAGGGATGACAATCAGTGTTTTATGGAATATAGCGGGTAAACCTGAAGGTAAGAAAATATAGAGGAATGTTGTGACGCTGACAGGAATAGAGGTAGATTGTATGAGGAGTAGAGTGTGACTAGAGATAGTTTAGGTCGAGGGAGAGATGGTAAAACAGTGAGTCAGAAGAAAAACTGGTAAGAGAGTTAGGGAGATATGGATAAGCAAGTGAGAAGAAACTAATGTTCAGAAGCTAATATAGAGGCGGAGTTCAAAATGGCCGCTGTTCTGTGAGCACTGCTATCACCTAGATCTCGATATACCCTGGATTAAAACAAACCCAGAAGGCAACGCAGAATTAATAATACAGAAATAACTGTAGATATTTACTGCTAATATCATCCAACAAATAAAAGAGAAAGAAAAAGTGACAGATTCAGCTCAGAAACAGCAGGATTAACTAAGATTTCTGAATAACAGCTTAAGCAATGACAATGTGCTACTAAGGCCCTGCATCTGACTGCAAGATTGGTAAAACACTATACAGCAAGATGTCAAAAGAGGAAAATAATATGGAAAAAACAACAACTAAGACCAAATTCTCAGTACTAGCCTCACCTGAGAAAGACACATTTTCAAAAAGACAAAAGACAACTAAACAAACTGACAACTCTAAAAATACAAATAAATCCAAGACAGACCAGCCAGCTAATCTGGAAGACATAAAATCTGCCTTATTACCTATCCAGCAAGCATTAAAGGACTTATCATTACAATTTCAAACCTTTGGTGACTCATTCAGCCAAATAATATCCAGAATGGAAACATCTGAGTCCAAAATAATAGAAAATGAAATAAAAATAGACTCTATTTCTCAAAAAAACTGATGCCCATGACAAAGAAATACAAAACTTACAAGCAAAATTAACAGATCTGGAAGCAAGATCTCGAAGGAACAATATCATCATCAGAGGAACACCTGAAACTGTACTTCATAACAATCTAATACCAACAATCAAGCAAATAATAAATTCCCTCCTAGAGGAATCTGAAGAAATGCAGCAAATAACAATAGAGAGAGCCCACAGAGCCCTGAGGGAAATGCAAACATCACTGAAGCCAAGACCTGTCTATATTAAATATTAAACTACCAAGATGTAAATAAAATCATACTGGCAGCAAAGAAAAAAGGCACATTCACCTGGAATAATAATAAAATTTCCTTTGCTCAAAATCTCCCAATACAAATAAGACAAGCAAGACAACTACTATCTCCATACTGCAGGTTCCTAATAGAAAAAAAATCAAATTCCAGATGAAATATCCAAATCAGTTAATCTTTTACATCAAAGAGGTTAAATACATGGTTGCTAACCCCAAAGAGGCAAAAGAGACATTCCTGGCTGTTTTCAAGCAAATTCCTCCTTCAGAAGTGAAATAAATCCACAAAAAAAGATAAAGGTCCCTTGGATGAAAAAACGACCCCATTCATGAGCACTCTAGCTGGGATCCAACTCTGAAATCTTCCCTTGCTGTCTAGGCCCTTGGGTCATTGATGTGAGCCATGAGGAACACAGGAAAGGGAAGTACAGCCTGGGTGGGAACCAAAAATGAACTGCTGTTACCGATGCACGAATATAGGAAGGAAGTTCCCATCTCGGATATTGGCTTGCAAATTCAGTCCCCCTAGGCTTTTGATGGCTTCATTAAGAACAGTCAGACAAAATGGATTTCAGCAAGCTCCAAAGGATTTTACTGCCTGAAAAATGAAAATTGATCTGCACCAGCTAAAAGAAGAAAGCTGCACCATAGATGTCAACCAACCTGCAAGCAAAACCATGAAGAAATAAGGTACTGTTGAACTGAACCATTCACTAAAACAGTACACCCAGTACTGTGTAGGTGAATGAAACTCCAGCCTTAAATAATAGGCAAGAAATAAACTGTCAGAATTATGCTAGCTCATAGATTAATATTGGGAAAAAAAGGGAAAAAATTGTTAAATGTTTTATGTAAATACTAGAAATGTGTTAAAAGATCCTGGAGAGAAGTAATCTCAGGAAATTAGTAAAATAACCTAACAGTCCTGGGATAATGTAAATATAGCCTTAATATGTCAACTATAGCAGAAGGACTGTTTGGCTAAGCTGATTTTCTTTCTTTTTTTTTGTCTCTCTATACTTCCTACTTCTGTTAAATAGGTGCCAAGTATATATTTTATAACCCACACAGATTGATGTGGAAACACATCACTATAGGCACCGAAGAAGGCCGAAACCTGAATAAGTAAAGGGGAGGGGAAGTCAAATGAGAGAAAAATGTAAAAATGACAAGATTGATTGTTTAACAATATTACTATGGTACACATATTGCTATAATTTACTGAGGAATGTATATTAATATGCTGTTTTAAAAATACTATTAGAAAGAATTAGTCACAAGACAAAAACAATACATGCTGTACCTTAAATACAATACCATCACTGTATAAATAATATGTTGGAAGAGGCTAGGGATATTAAGTAGCAGTGTTTGTTGAGGGAACTAGTTTGTTCAGCTTTGTCCACATTGTTTATAGTAACACAGGGGGGATACTATGGAGTAAATCTATATCTAAAAAGAAAACACATTCCAAGATTAGATGTAAAGGTAAACCATATAATGAACCTTCATCCTCCCCCCCTGATTATTCCTGGTCCAGGGATATAGTGGTTAGGCACAGTGTAGGGATGGGGATAAATAGATGCTTTCCTAAACCATCACACAGTAACACATACAAAACTAACAAAACAAAACTAATATACATGGCATATCTAAGGAATACACCTAATAAATAAATGTGGGAAATAGAATCATGGAATGTTAAAGGGCTCCAAAACAAGAAGAAAAGAAAACTATTCTTACACCTTACATTAAAACCACAGCCAACCTCATACTAATACAAGAAATGCACTTGACTGCAGATCAATGGGCAGAAATTAGCAGAAAGAAATGGATAAGTCAAATCATAGCTTCAGAGGGAAAACAAACAGTGCTGGGGCTGCCATAATAATTAAAAACCAATTTAAGGAAAAATACTTAAAACCAAAGCTGACAAGGAGGGAAGATGGTGCTATGTAACATTTAATAGTCCTACAATACCAAAACCTATAACGGTACTTAATGTTTACGCACCCTGTAATAACCAACAACACTTTTTTATGTCATTATACCCAACCTTAAACCAATTTAAAGATCACTACCTAGTGATTGGAGGTGACTGGAATACATATCAAAACCCAGAAAAGGATAAATCTAATCTGACCAAATCACATAATAAACAAGCCACATTAACCCTTAATGAACTCAAACAAGATTTCAAACTATATGACCCTTTTAAACATGGGAACAGTGCAGATAAAACAGGGAAATTCACATTCTATTTGCAATGCCACAAAATGTGGTCAAGGATAGACTTCTTCTTAATCTCTGACATATTCATTAACATGGACCCAATAATAACTATACATACCAGGATCTTTTCAGATCACTCCAAAATCACACTGAACATTAACTGGGACAAAAAGATATATTTAGAGAATAGGGGTCATAATTGGTCATTAAACCCTAATTTACTTTCCAAAATGGATGTAATAAAAGAAACAGAAGCAATATTAAAAATAGCTCTTATAAATATCACTAACTCCCAAGTACCAACTGACATAGAATGGGCTGCAACCAAAGCACAAATCAGAGGATTGCTTATCAAAAAAGCAGCATACTATAAAAAAATACAACTGAAAGAGGAGCATATCCTGAAAGGGAAAATAGAGCATCTTGAAAAAGAACTAATAAATAACCCTAAGAACCAAACAGAAGCAGAACTTTTAAAACTGCAAAGGGATCTATATATGTTAGAAACCAGGAACCTATCTTTCTATGAAGCCAGAATGTTAGCCACTTACGCAGAAGAAGCTCAAATACCATCTAGAGCTCTGGCCAGAATTATCTGCCAACACAAAATGCCTCCAATATATCAGAAATAAACTACAGAGACAAAACTACACAAAAAATGAAGACATTATTAAAACATTTGAACAAATATACTCTCAAATATATGGAGCACAAATACTACAAACCTCATAGGAAGATAGAACTCTTTTTCTTCAAAAACTGAAATTCCCTAAACTCAATTTAGACCAACAAAAAAAACTAACTGAGCCGATATCCATCAGTGAAATTATTACAACAATCAAACACTTAAAAGTGCATAAGGCTCCAGGTCCGGATAGACTCACATCAGAATTTTACAAAGCATTTTCCCCCTTGATAGTCAAACTACTATACTATACACTGAATTAGATAATAAACTATAAAATAAATGATATCCACTTTAATGCCTCTAAAACTATATTTATATTAAAAGAACACACAGACCCCAAAAACCCCGACAGCTGCAGACCCATCTCCCTCTTAAATATAGATACTAAAATATTTACCTCTATACTTGCAAACAGAATGAAAATTCTGATAGAAAAAATCCTCTCCCCAGAACAATCCGGTTTTACACCACATAGACAGACTAGTGACAATACATTAACATTAGATGCACTAATATCCTACGCTAACCGATACAATATCAACATCTACACAATGGTAGTGGATGCCCACAAGGCATTTGATAGGGTTAATCTAGAATTCTTACTCCAAACACTACCCTACTTTAATATCCCCAATAACTTCATTCAGATCATCCAAACTCTCTATAGCAACCCATATACATCTCTGTATATAAATAAAACTTGGTCAAATAGGATCCTAATAAAAAATGGAACAAGACAAGGATGCCCACTATCACCCTTCCTGTTTAACCTATACCTAGAACCACTCTTTCTATACATTAAACAAAATACATATCACAATCCTCCATCAATACACAACTTCAGAATATACCTCACTGCATTTGCAGATGATCTGAACATATACTGCACTACACCAAATCCAGATATAAACAAAATAATAGCTGCAATTGAACATTTCTCGACTATGTCTAACTACAAACTAAATCTTAATAAAACTAATATTTTCCCCCTAAAAACACCCAAACTCATCTCACTAATACCATTGTTAAACACAATAAAAATTAAAGAAGAAACTAAATACCTGGGAATCACCTTTCCAGAGTAACAAAGACTTCTACCAACACAATGTAAACCTTAAATGGCAAAATATAATGCAAGACTGCAAAAGATGGAACAACCTAAAACTACCATTCTTGGCCAAAGTATCAATAATCAAAATGAACATTTTACCTAGATTAATGTATATATTCATGACATCACAGACAACAATACATAATAAATTATTCAAACAAATTCATACCTTCCTAGCAAAATTTATATGGGAACCCAAAAAAAACAGAATCTCCTATCCAAAATTAACACTCCCCAAAAGCAAAGGAGGACTAAATCTACCAGATTTTAAAATGTACTACTCAATCATTAACACTAACAGAATATTGAGAATAGCTGAACATAACCTGTCAATGGAAAATTGGTCTCCTCTCTGGGTGACAATATATTATAGATATATTAAAGCTCTAGGTTTCAATCCCAAAGCACTTCCATTCCTGAAGTAGAAAGAAATACAAACTTATAACATTATAGAGCCATTAAAACATTCTATCAACCTAGCGCAAAAACTCTTTCAATTCTTGAACCTTAGACATGCCATGACAATACTGCAACCCCTTCAACAATAAGATGCTGGACTTAGTCCCTTTTCCCAGACTAAAAGATAAAACAATCCAAGATATCTATCCCTACCTTAACTGTTCAATACAAAAATGAGGACCAACTTAAACCTCCTTAAATCACACATAATAATCCTAAGACAAATCAAAGAACTGTGTTCCAGTTATCTCCAAAATATTACTATGACCAATAGTGACATAAAAACTTGTAGCAGGCTTTGGAAAATTATTATCACAACAAAGAAAACTATTACCAATTCATATAAAATGATAAATGAAATCAAATACCAGAAGGACCTCCTCTTCTCTAACTACTGGAGAAAAATTAAACCATCCATAGATGATCAGCAAATAAGCCAGGCAATCAATCTAACACTGAAGATTCTACCCCTCAAAAAGTTAGCATACACTCAGCTCATGATCAATAATAATGCTTATTTTACACCTGCAATCCTACACAAATTTAACACATCAAAATCACCTTTCTGCCCACACTGTAAGGACCAGATAGCTGACTTAATCCATGTATTTTGGAGCTGTAAATGTGTCTATAAACTCTGGAACTCTCTCAAGGTACAATTACAAAAACGGGTTATCAAACATCAACATTAACTTGGGAATTCACTCTGTTACACATTCTCCCACCCAACATCCCAAGAAAACAAGCAAATACACTTTTAACAATTTTCCTAGTAATGAAACTGTATATAGCTTTTAAATGGCTAGATACGATAAATATCTCTTGGGAGGGTTTTAAACAAGTAGCTATACAACACCTTTTAGCTCATAAAATAGTAATAGATAAAAGAAACAAAAACATGAAATCCAGAGAAATTTGGGAACAAACCTTTAACATCATATTAGCATAATTCATCACACAGCAGCTTAGAAATACACTATAATGGAACCAAAGAACACATACAAGTTCAGATATTAAATAATAACTTGGATATTACGAATGTATATACTGTCTATATAACTGTGGAATTAACAATGAAAGCATCTATGTACATAGTGTAAATAGATATGTTGTATGACCTATATCCTGTGGTATTTGACATCAATGTATACCATATGTATATGTGTGTATGTGTATGTATGTGTATGTATGTGTATATATATATATATATATATATATATATATATATATATATGTGTATATATATATATATATATATATATATATATATACATATATATATATATATATATATATATATGCACACGGTCACGTTGTAAGATGGTTTTTATTTGTGACATTTATTAATGTAAAAATAAAAATAAAAATTATTGAAAAAAAAAAAAGAAGCTAATATAGAGGCGCCACCTAGTGGTCACTTACTTTAATGCAGAAAAATAGGTCTCCTAAAGACCTATTTATATTTGAGCTTCATTGTAATGGCACATTGGTGAAAGGATTTGGGGCATATAGAGAAGTGATGGATTAAGTATGTTGTTGTACTGTACAGAATTGCTAATTGTTTCATAGAGGTGATTCTTGTCATGTTTTTGCCAGAAGCAAAAGTGGTTGGGGCAAAGTATTGTCAAACAAAGATCTGAAAATAGAAAACAACATATACTTAATTTTGAAGGATGTGTGGTAAGAAAATGGTATGAGCCTTTTAACCATACACAGGTAGTATATAAAGTAAGTTGTAAACTGTCACTGACCTCAGTTATTGCAGAGGAAGGAAACAGTAAGGTAGTGCAGGACCAGCCTTAGGTCAATTGGTACCCTAGGCAAAAGGACTCCACAGCACTCCCGCCCCCCTCATACACAACATCCAGTGCTCCCATCCTGGTCTACCTACACCAAATAAATACTGGAAAAACTCCCCTACTAGAGCGGCACCCTAGGTGGCCACCTAGTTGGCCTATGTCTAAGGCCAGCTATGAGCAGTATAATACAGAAGGATAAATACACCACTGTGACCCATCAGATTCACTTCACTCTGTTGAGTCATCAGGTCATCAACAGATTGAAATGTTTGGGAAATTCATTGAAAGCCACTTTTTTAGAGATGCTGGAGATGTCAAAAAGAGGAATATCTCATGAGTGTGGGTTAAGGTTAGTATGGGTTTGTGATTTTAATGATAAAACATTTGCATATAACAAAGGTTTAAGTGTTAGGAGTGAGAATATGTCTGTTAGTGTTTGTAGGTTGGGGTTAAAGTTAAGACATAGGGAGGAGGATAGCTTTTCTGTAGTGCATGTGTGCAGGTGTATGTTTGCACGTCTGAGTGTCTTGAGTAGTGGTAGTGTTGCAGAAAGCGTTTTTCTAAGGTAAGGTGTATGGTTGGGGTTAGATTCAGGGGCAAGGTTAGGATTAGGGTTAGCACACATTAATGTGGGGGTGGGGGTGAAGTTCCTCATGCCCATCCTTACTAATGTGTGCTAGCCCTAACCCCATTCCTAATTCCAGCCCTACACCTTAGCTCAAAAAAAAAAACTGTCTGTAATACTACCACTATTCGGATACAAGTGTATCTGAATTAAATGGCAGGGTTTTCGTTAACTGATCTCAAAATGAAGCTGTTGGTTTACATTCTGTTATCAGTTGTTGTTTCAATGTTTTGGATTTATCTGTAAGTAAATTTTAAAATACAGGCATCCATCACCTATGTTTGGATCATTCCACCAGACTGAAACAGATAGCTGACACCTTGCCAGAATAGTTTGGAATTTTTAAAATTCACTTTATTATGTTGACCAAAGTACTTTTTTCCTGTTGATGATCATGTTGTTTGTTTTAGTTTGAACTTCTATGAATGTAGCCAGACATGTTACTAATCTTAAATTGAGATACCCGTACCATAATCTGTCCTTAGTTATCAGCACAAGTCTGATGTCTGCTGAGATTTAATGCAAGGAGTAAGATCTCACTTAATTTATAGTAATAAACAGGTAGTACATTATTTAATTATTCTGTTATTTATTATTTTCTAACCAAATAGGTGAACTGGCATTTAAATGTTTTACAGCTATGACATAAACCAGAGAAAAAAAATTAAGGAAACAAAACATAGATTACATAGCATAGCTAAAGCCAATAGCATGATTATTAATATGAGCACATAATGTGAATAAAAGTGCCAGCTCCAGTGGCATAGTAGGATAAAACCCCGACTACAGCTGAAGTAAACCAAATTCAGTTAGTAACTCGGGTGCTTGAAGGAGCTGTCAGGAGAGGGTGGGAGTGCCCATCCTTGGGGGTGAGAGATGGACATAGGAGGATAAGCACTTTCATAACCCCTTGGAGGAAGGGTGATGGCACAAATGCCCATCCAGTGGGTGGATTATCAGCTCACCAGGTCAAGTCAGGAACATTACCATTTTCCTCATGGCCAGAATACTAGAAAAGACACAAAATACCCCCATGTGTCTGTATGAAGACCCCCATGTGTCTGTATGAAGACCCTCATACACTTGATGGGTAACTCTCCAGTATGAGGGGAATGAATGGGATGAAATCCAGTAGGGGATGGCTTGATGGCTGGCAGAAATTACCTACAAAAAAAATAAATAATCTGAAATAAAAGGTGACAAACAATAGTGGCTATAGTTTTAGTATCAAAACTAAAATCAGAAGGGCAAGTCATAATATCCATCTGAAAATCTGCAGAATCTGTTTCAGCATTCATGAATTCAAAGTAAGGAGGTTGATGAAATCAACATTAATGTAATCAGTTACATAGTCGAGGTCAGAGAAGCTAAGGGAAGGCCAGCTGACTCATCTTAATGTTGAACTGAAGAGGGAGCTGCATCAGTTTATCTCATATTGTGGCATATGTGTAAAGACGTACTTAGTGTAACATGCACTGGCACCAAATGGCAATGGTGGCCAGATGGTCACTAAAGCAATCAGACTTCTGCTACTCTGACATTACTAGCCAAATCCAGTCAAGAGCACTGCCAAAACCAGTACAATCACCATATTATCTTATGATCTATTAACCACCCACTCAGCAGTCTGTTCTGTCAGTCATGCCTAGGGATCACCACTTTGTAACTTTACATCAAAATGTTTAGTTTCTTTGCAGAAGACTTGTTTGACAAATGTAAGTATTTACAAACAAGAAAATAATTTGTACTCAGTGCCAGGAAGTAATACATTTTAAATTGTAAAATCAAAATGGGATCACTTTTATAATGGAACCAGTAACACTTTTTATGATACATGTCAGAATATATATATAACAAAGCATTCTCAACTCCATTACACCAGAGGCACTCCATCCAATCTAACTATGCTTTAGCCAGTACTATTACAAAAACACAGACAGAAAGACAGGCATAGGCAGACAAATGCACAGACAGGCATACACGTGCACAGACACTGGCATGCACATACTCATAGATATATGCACAATACCCCAATGCACACCACTGCCATTTCTTCCCTTATTAATTGGTAAATGGCACCACCAGCTAGCCCAGCCCTGCAGCAAGGTCTCAGTCACTGATCACTCTTTCGAGGAGTTTGCCAATATACTAAATTATGTTAGCTTGTAGTGAAAAGTCTCTCTTCAAAAAAGCAGATGCCAACAGTCTCAATAATCTTGTGAGGTTGCCTTATAAACAAATGAAATGCCAGCTAAATTCTTTTATTATTGATTAAGAAAAAAAAAAAGAATGTGCTTGGCCGCCATGTGTGGTAGAAGTGAAACTTCTGTAAGGAAGTGCGAAGGAAAGTTCCGTCACACTTTTTTAAAGAAGTTTCACTTCTACTGTGCGTGGCGACCACGCTCATTCTTTTTTCAGAAATGTTTTATTAATTTAACTTATTTTGGTGTTGATTTTTAATTGTAAGAAATTGACAGATTAAGGGCATTACCAAAATAATTACTTCCATTAATGTCATTTCTAAAGTCTTTACGCTACATTGTTGTGTTTCTGGCTTGCATGGAGCCCTACATTACTTTATCATTTTAAATACACAAATTTAGTACAGATAGCCAAACCAGTGCTGCTGGTTTGAAGAATACCATCATTTATCCCCAACAATTTTTACAAATTGTACAATAAAAATGTCACGTCACATACCTTACTGGTGCATGGAAGGAGCGTTTGGTGCATTAAAACGGAATTATATGAGCTCCTTAAATAAATAATAAAAACCTCTCAACCTTCAAAGCTGTGAAACACTTGTTCTCAAAGGGAAGCACATGGACAGTCTGGGATGCATACTAATGGTTTCAGTTAGAAGCTCAGTATGTGATTATTTTCCATATTTGAAATTATTTTTGGGACCACGATTCAAGAATTTCATTATTACTGCACATATGTAATTATGAAATTTGAATTATGGACACTTATCAAGCCCTTTGACAAAGTGAGGGCATGGAACAAAGTTTCTCATAATGCGGTTCAATAATTAAAGTATGGGAGAAACTTAAAACATTGAGAGATTTGCTATCGCCTCATTACAAGGAACACACCTCATTTATGTCTTAAAAATGCAATATTCCTCAAAATTATGCATTTAAAGGGCTTGTCACACATTCAGTGTTAAAAGCATTTTAAATGGTTACTTATGGTAGAAGTTATATTAATCGAGCAAATTTTTTTTCACAAAAAGTTGTACATTTTAGCCATCCCATGAGCTTCTGAGTTGCAGCTGTTAGTAAGGCATTAGTACCTGTTCCATATTTTGCCCATTTGAGCATTTTCGAGATGGAAGGTTGAAGACTCTTTGTGGGGGGGGGGGGGCGCAGATAACACCACTACCTGCCTGCCCATCACCAAAGATGAAATAACTATCAAATATTTTCACAACTTCTAAAGCAACAAGCTACCTTAAATAAGAACTTCAGGGATAAGCAGCAGTCACATCAGTGAGAAATCAAGTACCAGATTATGGACAAGGAGCAGATGTTTATAGTCATGTGTAGTTTAACATCCTATTTTATTCAGCAGTTGACAATAATTACTATCTGGTAGCTAGTTCTGAACAAAGTTAGCAGTCTGAAGCAATTCTGAAATGTCAATAAGTGCATTCTCCTTAAAGTTAAGTAATAGAATAGTTCTCACAAGGCACTGCTTAGAATTATCAATAACAAGTTCCGTGGGATACAACACATTTGAGGCTACTGAGTTCAGAGTGAAACCAGGCATGACGTTTAAATGTGTGTGTGTGTGTGTGTGTGTGTGTGTGTGTGTGTGTGTGTGTGTGTGTGTGTGTGTGTGTGTGTGTGTGTGTGTGTGTGTGTGTGCCTAGTTTGAGATGGAAGTCACACTACCTTTGTATGAGGTGAACTGCCTGGCGCAGTGGGCACAGTCTTGAGTGTCTTTTCCATTTCACTTTTCCATTTCACTTTTCCATTTCACTCCAAACTTGCACTACTGTGCCTTAATAAGTTTCACTTCAAAAAATCTTTACTTAAAAGCAGGTTAATGAATTGAAAGAAAGTCAAGTATATACAGAGGTTTATGACTGCACAGGAGAGAATAAAAGAAAAGAAAATATTTTAAACATATAGTCGACAAAATAATAACTCTAACTGCATTCAAACAGTCTTATTCCTACCACTTTATTAGAAAATACTGTGGTGTAAGTATGATTACATTTCTTTAAACATTCAAGAGCTGCAGATGTCAAATGGGAAGATTACCAAAGTTTGATGTTGTTCATTCTGGAAAAGCAGGACATTGAGTCTTTTCCCTGGAGTCCCTGCAAAAATGCTTAATTGCTTTCAAGCTGGATTCCAATCCATTAAGTCCATAATCGGAAATGAACAACAGTAGCCCTGAATCAGCACTCCCTGCAAGTTAGTGTTTCAGAGAGGAACAATATTTGTCTTTCTTTTAGAATCATGTTGCTAAGAACTCACAGAGAGTTTCACTTCAAAATGATGTACTGCAATTTTTGTAGGAAATAACATCTGTATGAAAGCAGATTCATTCTTATGTATACAGCTGCATCACTACTGAAAAGACCTTTTCCCTGTAAAGCTATAATAGGCAATGCCACACAGTTCCAGAGCCTTTAATCTGCCTGCAAAGGTTAACATACTTAGTTCATTAAACTGCTTTGAAGCCTTACATGGCATTTTGTACTTAGGGAGCATGTCCTAGTACCAAATTCTAAATGAATCCTTATCAAATATATAAATAGCAGCATTTCCTTCCTTGTAGCCTCATGAAAAATAAGTTAGATCATATTATCCCAGTTGTCTTACTGCAAAGATCTGTGATGAGTTGAAAAAGAGATTCTGGTGTCTATATATATATATATATATATATATATATGGTTCTACCTGACATAGTCGAAACCACACAACACCGACAACCACATCACCGACACCACATATTCGACAGTCCATAAACACGAAACCACACATAACCGACAACGAAATAACCGACGTTACACAAACACGAAACCCCATACACTGCACACACCACAATAACAATTAAAAACAAAACACATCCCCATTCCACAAACCACACACACAACACAAGCACACCAAAATCCTTACAAGCCCACACTAAACCTTACCCTAACCCTAAGGTCCGTCACTATCGCACACTTACCTACCCGCTGCCTTACCCTAACTCACTTAACCCGCCTATCGCCCTAACCCTAACACACTTAACCCACCGCTATCAGGACCTAACCCTAACTCACTTAACCCACCCCTATCGCTCCCTAACCCTAACTCACTTAACCCACCCTATCGCTCCCTAACCCTAACTCACTTAACCCACCCCTATCCCCACAGACCGTCAATCTCCACACTTACCTGCCTCGCACCCTAACGTCCGTCACTACCGCATACTCACACAGCCTTTCCCATGTCGGCATCCTCGGCGTTGGTGTTGTCATCCGTCGTGTCGGTCTTCTGCATTGTCGATGTTCTGCCACTCGCGATTCACGTCGGTCTTCTTCACTTTCGATCTTCTGGAGCTCCGGATTCCGATGTCGGTCTTCTGCGCTGTCGACGAAGTCAGGTAGAACCATATATATATATATATATATATATATATATATATATATATATATATATATATATATCAGCCTGGGAAGAGATGGTAGACAGTCCCAACTGTATTGCCAAGGATGGCCTGTACCTGTCTCCCACCAAGGCTTCTGTATATTAGTTAAATCCTTGTCCACATCCATAGAGCCCTTTTAAGACAATGTTAGTCTTCTAAAGATTCCAAAATAAGTAAACAGAATCCAGATAATATAAAGACACTCCTGCTGAATGCTAAGAGCCCTAAGAAAAAAAACTGCACTCCTTACAAGCACTTCTTACCATGGAAATATTAAAATAAGTATCATCAGAGAGATCTGGTTCAAGACCACTGAAAGCACTTTGTCAGTGTAGGATGTGAATGCCTATCACATGCTCAGCCCACCACATTAGAGGAAGGCAGTGAAGGCAGAGGTATCTGCATTTTCTTAAAAAAACACCATCTCCATACTTAGACAAAATAGTGGCCTGGAATTCCTCCATAGGTTCATAGGTATATACTAGGCCAACAACCACTAGGGCTCTTATAAGCCTGGCTGTGCAACTCAAATGTGACCCACAAATTTGATTTAGATTTAATGACTGCCTGTATCTATCAGAAATATAGGCATCAGACCATGGGGTGAATTTCCGATTACCCATCCATTAGTCCAAGTTGCGCTTTGATAGATATAGGGAAGAACTCTGCTTCAAATGAATGGAGAGCCTGTTCCAGAGAATGAGAATTCTCTGAGAAACATATCTGTCTCTCCAGCATGTCTTGTTTATGTTGCAAGCAAAATTTGGATCTTTTAATCTGGTAGTTCTGATGCTGTTTGTTTCGCAGATGTGCAAAATTCTCACCAAAACAGGATCCAGGGATGCCTTGTATGCCAGGCAAAGATCACCTCTCAGAAGTCTGTATGATACCGAGTAAAGAGACAGGGCTTTGAGGCAATCAGCATAGGGCATTGTGTTTACTCCCTATATTCTTTTTGTAGGAGATCTGTGTGGACATTCCAGTTGCTGCATGTGCCTGGTCAGGTACATACTGAAGGGAGCATTATACTCTATGATGGGTCTGATGAAGGCTAAGTACAGTGATATGATGACCTCTCTGGACCTAGATGCCATGTTCTTGCTTATAAATTGAGCAACATAGAAGGATTTTCTTAGTGCCTTAGACAAACGTTGGTTAAACACCAGATCACTATCTACAAGAGTTCCCAGATCCCTGACTAATGAATCAACTTTTTGGAGTGTTTTATTGATAACATAATTACTTGGGGTTGCCAGCTTCCCAAACAGTACCATAAAGCATTTTTTGGTATTGAGTTTTAACCCATGGCTTTGGCACCAAGCATTTATGTTAGACCTTCCCAAAGGGAATTCTCATCTTGGGGTATTCAGTCACTGCTCTCAGTTTGCAGTCATCTGGAACTTGGTTAGCCACAGGCCTTTGACATTGACTTTGACATCCAAGAAGTAGATGCCAAAAAGAAGTGGACCTAGCACAGAGCCTAGAAGACTCTACTGGTGACTGGCCTTTTTGTGGAGGTGGCCTAACCAGTTCTAACCTCCTGGATCCTATCAGGGAGCCAGCTAGCTATCCAGCATGTTATAAAGGGGTTTATACCTAGTTCTGTAAGTTTGTTGACAATGCCTGAGTAAGGTATTGTATCAAATGCTTTAGCCAGGTCTAGGTAGGCAGTATGCAGTTTTCCTCTTATCCATTGCCTTAGTGATCTTTTCTAAGAAGTCCATCAGATTCAGTAAGCATGCCCTTCCTTCAACAAATCTAAATGGTGATGGATCCGGTGTCTAGAGGTCTGCTATGTCTTTGTTGATAATTTCCATAATTCTTTCCATGGCTTTGCAAATAAGACTAGCCAGACCAATGGGTCTGTAGTTTCCAGGATCTGTTGAAGGTCCTCCCTTATGAAGGAGGATGACCACCATAGTCCTCCATTCATGTGACACAAAGCCTGTTTTAAGAATGTAGTGAAATAAAGACTCCAGGAGTCCTGATAAGTCATATTTTAGACTGCTCAGGAAGCATCCTGAGATGTTATCAGGGCACACTGAGACCATGTTCTTGACGTTAGTGAGCACAGGCAGTACATGCTTTCTAGTTAGAGTTTTAAAGGGTTATGTTTGAGGGTATTTTTTGGTGGATGGTTTGGGTGGGGTAAAGTTGGAACTGAATTTGTCCATTATCAGGTTCGCTAAGCTATCATGCTCTTTGAATATGGCACCATTAAACACCAGTTCAGCACATTGCTTTGTGCTGCCCATGAGGTTTCTGACACAGCTGAAGAAGGCCTTATGGTTATCTTTCACCTGGGAAGCTATATTAACTTCACAGTTGACTTTGCTTGACCCAATTAACCCTCTCAGTTGCCTAATTAGTTTGATGATAGAGTTTTTTATCTTTATGGGAATTACCCTTCCTGACTTTTTGATATATTTTTTTACTTTTGTTGTATATCCTGTTTAGTTTGGGATGCCACCAGGGTGGTTTGTTTCTGGAGCTAGTCCTGGGTTTACTTTTGGTAGGTACAGCAGCCTCCACACAGCCATTGATATGGTTGTACAGAGTTTCTTAGAGCAATTCAGCATAGACTACTGTGTTCTCAGGGTTTGGAGGGGCATGGAATTTTTACAAACTATTACTTAATGAAGGATAATTTACTTTGGAATAGTACTTAACTGTTACTGGTTTTAATGAGATTATGGACTTGCTTTTGATTTCGAAGGAGACATCCTTATAGTTCCAGGGATCATGAGACATCATGGGGGGGGTGAAGAGTTCTCCCATATTTGGGAGCACAAAGTTCAGTCTGTTGGAGCCTCTAGTAGGCATATTCACTATATGATCAAGAGTGTTTATATATATATGATATCCAGGAATCTCTGTACTTGTAGATATAAGGCCATTTAGGATTCTCTGTTTATAGAGGGGTAATTAAAATCTCCCATGGGTAGGGTATTAGGATGGATGCTAAATGTCTCCAGTAGGTTCAAATGATATGGAACGTGATTTTTTTTTCTAAGATGATCTGCACTTTCAACTTGCTATTAACAAAACCCTTTATCATATAATACTTATCATAACATAGTTAACTATAGGACCCCTTCAATGTCCTCCTTGGCCCATAACTCTTATCTAACTAGTACAAAGTCCCTATCTTTTAAGCTGTTCACCATTCTCTTAGGATACTTCTGAACATTTATATATCCTCAGACATGTATGACCAGGCATTTTTGGAATCCATCAGTACAAATTCTATGGATCAGTCAGCCTGTGCCCCAGCCAGGAATGATAAAATCCTGGATTTGGTACAGTATGGTGCAGCTTTGTTCCTCAACAGTTGCAAAACCCTCCCTTGTCAAATCAGACCATAAGTTATAGACATGCACCATAACACTTAAGCCTGAAGCACCTTCCAATATCTCAGTATTCAGAGATTATGCAAAGGCAAATCTAATAAAACTGAGTGATAACCAGGCTAAATTCAAAAAACCCTTTCATCTTGATGACCCTACTGCTTTTGCAGAATCTGTCACTGCTAAAGTTTATGCACATATCAATAGTGACATACATGCACCTGTCCCCTCATTAATAAATAGACTTTCAAATTCAGAATCAAACCCCTATGGTGCAACCCAATACAAACAGGCTCTATAATAAAAGAAAAAAAAATAATTACACACAGCAATAAGTCTAACTCTTACTATGTGAATAACGCTCTTGCTAAGGAACTCAGGACCCTGATCAAATCAACCAAAGCCAGACATAAAGGAAACATAGCCACCCAGGTGAAGGATAACCACAAAGACTTCTTTAACCTTGTTAAAAATGTCAGACACAGTGCGCAGAACTAATAGCAAATGATATCACAGTCTCAGACTCAGAGGGCATAATCAATCAGTAACAGACAAATCTTAACTCAAATTTCACCCTGTCCCCCTCCAATATTCATAGATCCCATACTCACACAGACACCCCTCTGAAATCTCACAAGAAAAGTTTCCAAAGGCACTATCTAAGGCCAAGAACACTATGTCTTTGTGGCCAGATAACATACCAGGTTTGCTACTGGTCATCCTGAATTATGACTTGTCCGATCCCCTACACAAGCTATTCAATATCAGCCTCAAAATAGGCTTCACACAGAATGAATGGAGGGCAGCAACAGTCATTCCATTCCATAAAGGTGGAGCTTCAATGGACTCAGGTAATTATAAATGAATAACCCTGACCAGTCTTGCCTGTAAAGCTATGAAAAGGATGATTATGGAATTAATATATAAACATATAGATAACCTGCAGACTCTTGACCCAACCCAGTTCATATTCATCAGGGGCAGATCCTGCATACTTAACGTGGTCAACTTATTCAAAAAAGTTACTGAAGCAATGGATTAAGATAAAACAGAGCTACCTGACATATCTAGGACCTGGCAAGGGCATTCAAAACCATCCCATACTCAGGTGTCATAGATAAACACTTCCAGCTAAATGTCAGCCCCTGTGTAACTCATTAGATAGTAAACTGGCTCACAAATAGAACCCAGAAAGTTAAGGTGGATGGCTGTACCTCATGCAAAAGACCTGTCACTAGTGGTGTACCCCAGGGTTTAGTCAACTGGCTACTCCTCTTTGAAATTTACCTATTGGTGGTCAAAGCTAATGCTATGGCTGACAATGTTTGCTGATGACTGTAAACTTGGTGTAATCATAAACTCCCCAGACAACACCAAGATCCTCCAAGTGGATCTGCTCCAAACAAATAGCTGTTGTCAAAATCATGGACTAAAATTAAATGCCAAGAAGTTTATAATTGTATCTTTTTGGTAAGCATGACTCCCATTGCATCTAGCACACTGACTATGCACCCCTGAAAATTGATCCCTTAGTTAGGAATTTGGCAACCAATGTTGACAGTGAGCTGTCCTTTGATCACCATGTATCCACTGTTGTAAAGAAGTCCTTTTTATTGCACAACTTATACCTAAATGTATTGCATCCAGATCCAGAGGTGTAATTGTTCAATCATACTTAACACTCATTAGGCTGATCATTGAGTAGAATGACCCTTTAGGTATGAACCTGTCCAAACACTTGTCACAAAACAAGTTTTTAAAGTGTCTTCCCTCAAGACTGCATCTACCTTTACTGATACTGCTCCAACTCCTGGATTTACGCCTGTGCTCTATTGTACAGCCAGTTTACACTAAAAGTTTTAAAAGCAAAGAGTCTTCCCTCAAGACTGCGTCTACCTTTACTGATACTGCTCCAACTCCTGGAATTACGCCTGTGCTCTGCTGTATAGCCAGTTTACAATAAAAGTATATTCTGAGCTCGTACCACAAATTAGTCTTACTTTGTCTACTGTACAGGATACCTGTATACCACTGAGAGCCCCCCTCCCACATTCACCTGTTTAGAAACCTTGCCTCTGTCTCTCTCTGCCATCTTTAAGTTAGTCACTACCCTAGTGTCAACTCTCACTTAGTTAGCTATACTCTTTTTATTTTTCTGTTTCTGGTTTCTAACTGTACCTGTGTATACCTCACTATTGCATCTCTTCCTTCAATATCTACACCTCCCCACCTCTTCTACTTACCTGCTGACTCTCACTGTGTGCTCCTTATTGTTTCCCTCCTGGCCTGCTGATTGTTTTTTGTGGTGGTGACTCTTCCTGGCCCAGAATATCCCTTTACTCTCCTGTCTATCACACTCAGCATATACTACATTTCCCTGCATCCCACTCTTTCTCTCTCACCCTTAATCCTCTGTGGCATTTTTAAACTGTTAGTGTTTCTGCGCTGTGAAGGCTGCCAGCCTAACCAGATAGGATTTTATACATAATTCTGTCATTTGTAAATATGAATGTTGAATTACAGACTTGTTTTCTTAATTGAAAGAAAATACTGTGAAATGTTGGAATACAAGCTTGTTTTCTTAAATGAAAGAATATGCTGTCAAATGTTGAACTTCAAAAACAATGTAACAACATTGCCCTCTGCTGTAAAGAAAGTTAAGACAAGCATTTCATGTCTGTCCTTTGAAGTTAAAATTACTTCATTAAAGATTTGGAGTCATTCCGTCTGGGCTAGCACATTCTTTCTACTGTTTTAACCAAGAGTTAGATTGCTAGATTTAAACATGCAAATGTATTTTTATTGCTCTGGTTTCTGCCTAGGTGTAAATGAATGTAGATGCAGTTTCTGTTGGCCTGGGAACCCCAGGAAGGGTGAAGAATTATGTAATGTTTATTAGAACTGCAATTTCAATTTAAACAGAGAGAACCAGAGATTATTAAGCATTCTTGTCTTGACCATCCAACTCTCAGCACTGCCTTGCTCATATGTAAGTTATCTTAGACTTGTGTTTTCTTTTAGAAATAGCTAGGAACCAGAAAGATTAGGCTAAGTGTTTTTCTGTGATGTCAGAACTGTACTACTGAATTATTTTAAGTATTTCTGTGTGATCTCTGAACTCTTGACTAACACTGTGTAGTAGAAAGTATTGTCTTGTGGTTTTAATTATTTATTAAATATTTAAAAACCTTTTAACTGTGGCTGGTTTGTGTAGAGATAAGTTAATCTCTAAGAGTACATTGCATGTATATAAGGATCCTGTACCAAGTCACTCTAATAAGCCTTGACTGTTTAGTTATACTACCAATTGGATAATAATATTGCACAGTAATAATTGGACACCCTTTTAAGGGCCTTTGAGTAGCTGATAAGTATTAGTTGGGTGGTGGCAGGGATTTCTACCATATAGTCTGGGTAAAAGGGGCATAGCTGAAGAACTTGTGCCAGCCTTCCCCAGGAGTGTCTGTGTGGTTGTATAAACTTATCTCAAAGTGTGTGCGTGTCAGCTACTTGGGCAGGGACATGAAGCACTAGTTGGACAGAGAGGGTGCTGGAGATTTTAGCTTGCCCAGCTGGCTGAGATCTGGACCCTATAGCTGTGCAAGTGGGGAGTCTTATTGGGGACCTGGAGAACAAGGGAGTGACCAGCCCTGGACTGACTGTGATCTCTGTGTACTCTTAAGGGAAATTGCACTTTACTGTGTGTATTTGTTATCCTTTCCTCATATATGAGATGCCCTCTCTGGTGTTAGTGGTAAGGATTGAGGCTCCTTGATTGCTGGGCCAGGGCATGGGCGTCACATGCGCCATTTTGTTTTCCTCTTCCTACTAGTCTGTGGGTTCATGTAATTGTATGCAGATCCCTAATATTACTGATATAAACAGCTTTTCACTTGTACTCAGCATGTAAACTGCATTTACTTCACCTGGAAGTGCTTTGTATGCTGTCACAACTTATTTGTGGGACTTCAGTAAGCACCTTTTCAAATATTTGTGAAGTCATAGTGTGGCTGAGTTATTGTCTCATGCCACACAAGTGAAGGCAGTACAAAAATTGATATAGGTTATTTTTTTATTTGCTTTTGGATATACTTCTACTTATGTAGCAATTGCTCTTTTGTACACTTTTACCATATATCTGTAGATTGCAGTTTGAATTTATTTAGCAGTGTTAACTAATGACAGTTGGTTTACAGAATCTAGGTATTGCATTATTGGGCATTTAACTTGTACAGTGACTGCTTTATGGCATGACCTCCATGTCAAATACTTTTAATAGCAGTCTTATGGATGTGAAGTATAGCTCAATTTGTTTAGTTCTTAGTTCTGTTGCCGTGAGACTGACAGTTGTTTTAACTCCTTAACCTGGCTTGTAGAATTCAAGAGTTAAAGTATAGAACTTCTGTTTAGCTATATTCTCATATCTCAGTTAGTTTGATTATTTAATAGTTTTGCCATTGTTTATGTGAAAGTGTTATAGCAGAAGTAAGTTACTGAACTTTTGTCTCACATTGTTACTGCTCTAATCTGTAAAGTTAATATCATATGTACTTTATTTTATTTCTGTATTTTTCATATTTTATCTCAACTAACTCCTCTCTAGCTGTTATCAGTAGTTGTATGTGTAGTACCTCTGTTGTTTTTGTTTTTTCCCTAGGTTTTATATTCAACACACACTCTCCCCTCCTGGTTTTCCCTAGGTTTTAAAAGCAAAGTGTCTCCCCTCAAGACTGCGTCTACCTTTACTGATACTGTTCCAACTCCTGGAATTACGCATGTGCTCTATTGTATAGCCAGTTTACACTAAAAGTATGTTCTAAGCTTATACCACAAATTAGTCTTACTTTGTCTACTGTACAGGATACCTACATACCACTGAGACCCCCCCCCTCATACTCACCTGTTTAGAAACCTTACCTCTGTCTCTCTCTGCCATCTATAAGTTAGTCACTACCCAAATGTCAACTCTCGCTTAGTTAGCTATACTCTTTTTGTTTTTCTGTTTGTGGCTTCCTTTTAACTGTACCTGTGTATACCTCACTATTACATCTCTTCCTTCTCTGTCTACACCTCCCCACCTCTTCTACTTACCTGCTGACTCTCACTGTGTGCACCTTACTGTTTCCCTCCTGGCCTGCTGATTGTTTCTTGTGGTGACTCTTCCTGGCCCATCCCGCTCCATTTGCCCTCGCTACACTCGGGCTCACTTCACTCGCCTCTCACCCCGCATATCATTTCCTTTATACCTAACCACACAATCCCTTCCTCCCCTAACTCCACCCCTTCCTGTCTGCTAAAACATTCTAAACACCTTACCCTCCCCTACTTATCACTTCATGGTTTAATCTGCTGAAAATCCTCCTCCTTTCTACATATCCCCTACTCCCCCCACAGGTTGTTTCACTTTCATTTTACTTCAGCTGTCTAACAGGTCCAACAACTTACTTTTCCTAGTCCCTTATCCACTCCTCACTCCATCCCTATCCTACTTCCCCACCTTAGGCCATGGCTTTTGCAACCCACTCTATTTTCCTCTTGCCTCCATTACGTCTCCTTCTCATTATTGCATCTTGTACTACTCCATTACCACCTGTCCATAGAGATCCCACTAATCCCCGTACTAACTGCTTCTCATCTCTGCAGTACTCTATTACAATCTCCTCCTCTATCTTTTCTATGAACATGCCTCTGCCTAAAATCAAATTTCCTCCCCCTCACTCTCTAGCATCTAAAACCAAGACTAAGTCCTTGACTTACAACCCATTTAATTTCAAACTTTACCAACTTCATGTAGCCCTGCTTCTATTAGGAGACATACATCCAAATCATGGGCCCATGCATAACTCTACCTGTTCCTAGTTAATAAACTCATCCTCTCCAAACAAACATTTCCTTTTACTCTATGAATGCCCATAGTATTCTAAACAAAGTTAGTGAAATCCATGCCTGTATATCCTTCCACACCCCTAATGTCATCACCCTAACAGAGACTTGGCTAAAACCCCAAACCTCTGATAAAGACCCCCCCCGGTTATAATATACTCCGCATAGATCGCCAAAACAAAAAAGGCAGTGCCGTAGCCATCCTCTACTCCAACTACCTCACCATTACAAGTATTATGTATTTAAATCATTTTAAACACCTTACTTAAATTGTTACTTAAGACATAGGCAAACATACATTGACAAAAAAGGAAAAACACAAAAACAAAAAAGAAAACAAACCATGCTAACATTTTTTTTCATTTACATACATTATACATCACATATCTTTCCTTGCAACTATCATCAGTCCAATATTATATAACTTGCTGAATTCCTACCTTCCCTTAAGTCGCACTCCTCTTCTTTCTGAACATTATTATGCATGTATTGTTCCCACAGTTTCCATTTATTTGCTCCTTCCCTTTTCTTAACATTCCTCTTCCAGTAATTTTACCTGTTTTATAATATTCTCCAAATACAGTTGGTTTAGACTTTCATTTCTGTTTTCTAGTAATTGTGTTTTTTGGCAGCCAACAGAAGTAAACTTAACAAGTCCTTACTGTGTCTAGGCAATTCCAATCCTATGCCCCAGCTCAAAATAATAATTTCCTTAATTACAGACATTTGCTCACCCAGTATTTATGTCATAGTTCTATGTAGGTAATTTTTAAATTTGCCAGCTCATAAATGCCCAAAAACATATTCCCAGTTACCTCTTTCTTCCCTATCACACCTCCAACATTTGCTACCTACCTGAGGAAAAATTCTTTGAAGTCTATTTGGGGTATAAAAATACCTATGCAAACACTTACTTAGGATACAGATGTCCTTCCATTTTTCTCTTTTAAATTGCTTTTCCAGTCTCTCTTCCCAATCTTTTCTAACCTCCACTGATTGATTCTTATAGTTATCGAAACTTAAATCATTAAATCTGCTGAACAGAGTGTACAAATCTCCATTCACTTTTCTGACTCACTCAGATCAGAATAATTGGGTAAGATTTTATTTAATTGTGAATACAACTGCAGAACATATAAGCTAATGTTCCAGACAGTGTCTTTGGCAATCAGATAAAGCGACCTAATGTATTAAGCAGTAATGCCTGTGAGAAATTTGGTACAAATAAAACTATTCATACTGAGGGGATGTAGAATAACTTATAGATTTGTGGAGGAAGCAGCATGACTGAGTCTGACTGTTAACATTGCTCAGAGTGAGAATCTGAAAAGCACCTGAAAAGACATCATGAATATTTGCAGATTTAATGGTAGCATACATTTCCTCTGGGAAGTTTCCATACTATTCTAAAAATGCTTAAAGTTATAGTGTTAGCAAGCCTGGCTTCATAGTATAGACAGATGTAGCCCTGACTGTGACCCAAGCGACTACAATTTGACCAGCTGCCCCAACATCAGAGGAGCCAGGCAGGGAGGAGTGAACGGGTATGGCCTGCTTGCTTCGGTTGGGGGAGATGCATGCATTTAGGGGCACATAAGGCAATGCAATTTCTGTGGTGGAGACTAGGAAAAAGTGACGGGACAGCCTCTATAGTAAGCTCAGTGCACATCCCCTCCCTAACATTTCTCTGGGTGCATGTTACAAGTACAGCTTTACAGCAAAAACAAAAGACAAAACCTAAGGCCACCCTCGATGGCCATCTAAATGATAGCCCCTCACAGTCAACCCTCACCCTGGTGATGGGGAATGGACATGTAAATTCTCTGGGAGTGCACTGATAATTTATAGAAAGCAGTTTCAAAGAGGTGTCAAAAAGGTTCTGATAGTACCAGCAAATTTAATAACATGAATATAGTCATAAGTACTTTACTAAGAATTATTAAGCAGAGCAATTGAGATGCTGCTGATATTGCACATACTTATTTTGATTTATTTATTTATTTACTGGATTAGGCTGTCTGCCAGAAGAATACCAATTTATAATTTTATTTGAAATATCAATTATTCATGTACAAAAAAAAACTTCCTACAACTCTTAGATGCAGAACTGAAAACAGAAGATAAAGTATATGGAAGGTCTGGTTACACTGAATAACTGAGCTAAACCAAATAAATGAATCAATAATATGAAAATAGTAGTTAAGCAAAGCCAATTCAGAATATGTACTGACTATGAAGATTTAAATAAATGTTTTTAAAAGGACCACAATCCACATCAAACTGTTAGGAATCAAAGGAATCATAGGAAAACGAGTCTTTCAACCATTAATGGTTGTTGATACCCACACTTAGACTGTACCTCCCCACTCAATATGGGCTAAGCCAGTGAAGCCCAGGGTGAATTTATGAAGACCCATCCAAATATCCAAGTACCATTTGAAGGAAGATAGAGTATCTCAATCTACATGGGGAGTCTATTCCAGATGTGGGGATGGGTCTGAGTAATAAACCTGTCTCTACCATGTTTTATTAATTTGCTGATGAAGATTTAGATCCCCTGGTTATGCTATTTGTGGAACTGCTTGACTTGTATAGATAAAAGAGAGATAGGATCATAGGATTCCTAATAGCATGGAAGACAAGCATACATCTATGAGAACAGTATATGATACTAAATGAAGGGTTAGTGTTTCTAGTCTTTTCTGTTAGCTTAGGGTTTTTAAGCCAGTGATTTTCTTAGTTGGGAATCTTTTAGGTCTTTCTAGCTGTTTAAATGTCTAGTGAGATACATCCCAAAGGGGGCATTGTATTCAATAAATGAAAAAATGTCACAAACTTCACAAGTAAAATAAGAACAATACTTGATTTGTGGGTATATTTGTGAGGCAACTCAGTGTTTTTTTTTTTTACTGCTTGAAGGCATTTTTATATATTTGGTATTTCTTATTTTACTTGTGAGGTTTCTTCATCTGTGGCAGTCATATTTATTTGATTGGACTTTTGGCCAGTTTTTTTTTTTGCAGGCATTGTATTCAATAACTGGCCTAATCAGTGTTGAATATAAGGGATAATGATAATATTATATCTGCATGGTATTTCTTTGGAAATTAGCTGTGTTAAAAAGAAGGATTTTTTGGTAACTGTGGTTACATAGTGATCAAAGGAGTAGGAGAAGGAATTATCAATTTGTGTTCCCAGGTCCCTAACTACATTCTCATTTTGAAGTGGGGTATTGTCTATCCTGCATGCTAGGGGGAAGGGTTATTTACCAAATGTGACCATATTGTACTTTTTAGCATTTAATTTCACCCCAGTTTTAGTACACTAGGTATTTCTTGCCGGAGGGCTTTCAAATTAGAAGGATATTTAATAATGCAGTAAAGATGGTTAACCAGAAGTCTTTGTTCTTGGTGTGGAGGCTGGAAAATTGACACAATGTATGTGTTTATGCCTATTACTAGTTTCTTCTCAGTTCTAGGTGCGCATCAAGAATTCTGTCAAATTAAACTTGATGAGGCTACCTCAGAAATTTGCACATTCTAGGCAGATACAGGTTTCTGACATTGTCTTCAAGAATACTGTCAGCTCCAGAAGTTTTTAAAGAGCAACAACTAAAGTGATATTAATGTAATAAATGATCTCCTTGTGCAGCATGCTGCACATGTTACTCGACTTAAGTTACTTGATAAGATGAGAGAAACCTGTTGATGAACAGAAGCAAATGTTTATCTTTGTGACTGAAATAAATGGGTCATGCTTTGACTTTAGAAGGCCTTAAACCAGATTCTGATAAAAATCAGTGCCATAGGTACATGTACAACCACATGGTAAGTTATTTCTTATGCAGTTTCTTAAAATAATGCCATATGTCCACAAGTTCAATCAGAACTTGTAAGAAATATAACAATGCTACTTTGTAAACTATTGTAGCATAATGTTGCAGGCTTTTGACCACAGGAACAAAATAAAACTTTTAAGATATTAAAAAAACTCTTTCAGAGGCTCATATTCTGACGTTTTAAGATGTTTTATGATGTTTAACAACCTGCAATATTAGGTACAGTCAACTGGGGCATGGTGCAGTATTACTCTAGAAAGGTGGAGTAGCAATGCATGTATCTAGGGTTTTTTTTTTCTAGAGCCTAACAGCCATCAAGTCATCCATTGATGGGGGGGTATGGTTAGGATGTTGACTGAGTAGCAGAACTACTTTGCTCTGTTACTTTTTATATTTCTGACAGGAAATCTTCTAGATAATCCTAAAGTTTTATAAACAGTTATGTTCACTGATTTAAAGTGTTCTCTAGGATTATATCAAAGAATTTTTTTGATTATCAAATATTTTCCTGTCAAAATTTTATTTGTAGAATCTTTCATATATCCAGTTTGGAAATGAGTCATCCAAAGACAACTGCACAGTACTAATCCTTTTAAAAAGAACTACAGTCAGATATCACAAATATACAGGAACTATCCTTGAAGATGGATAAAATGGGCACTAAATTTGAGAATTTCAAAGAAAAATGCTCAATACAAATGGATGAAATCCAGGAAGCTCTTCAACAACTGGATCCAAACAAAGTACAGGGAGGAGACGGAATTAGTTCATAGGTTCATAGGTACGTACTAGGCTATCTGCCCGAGGGCATTTATAAGCCTAGCCAGAGTGTGTCGACTTTCGCCGCCCCATTGATTAATTAACTAATCCTCTGTCAAGCAGAGCCAATGAAGTGATCCAACGGGTGTATTTTTTGTTACCCATCCACTCATCAAAGTTTCTCTTGAAGAGTGTTAGTGAGGGGCTCTGCCTGATGTAATTTGGAATTTTGTTCCAAAGCATGGGGTGTTTCTGTGACAGGACTATATCCCTCCAGCATGTTCTATTTATTGTTGTGGTGAGGTTTAACTCACTAGAGCATGTGGCTCGCAGTGACTTGGATTTCTTTAGGTGGAGCATGTCCATCAATTCTGAGTTGGACATGGCTTTGTAAGTCAGGCAGAGATCACGTCTGAGTAAGCGATATGCCACTGAGTACAGCCTGAGATTTTTCAGTTGGGCTGCATAGGACATATGTTTGAGGCCAGTAATCCTCTTGATGAAGTACTTTTGTGGTCTTTCCAGCTGTTGGAAGTGTTTTGTGAGGTACATCCCAAATGGGGCATTGTACTCTATGATGGGTCTAATGAGTGACGAGTAGAGAGGCACTATAACCTCTTTATTTCTAGATGCGAACCCTTTAGTAATTAGATGGGTCACATAGAAGGATTTCCTAACTACTTTGGCAATATGATTGTCAAAGGAGAGATTACTATCTACCTGGGTCCCCAGATCTCTTATTACCTCTTCTCTATTAAGGGGGCTGCCACCTATGTGGTAATTCGTGGGTGTTTTGTTTTTTGAAAATGGGATGACTATGCATTTTTTGGCATTTAGCTTGAGGCCATTATTTTGACACCAGGTGTCCGTCTCAGTGAGGCCCTTTTGGAGGATATCCGTGTCAGCCGGAGAGTCAATTATGGCTCCCAGTTTGCAGTCATTGGTGAACTTGGTTAGCCATAGTCCTTCTGTGTTTGCCTGTACTTCTGAGAAGTATATGCTGAACAGTAGGGGTCCCAGGACTGAGCCTTGCGGGACACCACTTGTGACTGGTTTAGAGTTGGACCTGGAGCCTGCTATTCTTACCATGTGAGTTCTGTCTGTAAGCCAGTTGGCAAACCATCTCGTGACATAGGTGTTTATGTTCAGGCTGGTGAGTTTTTCTGTAATACCCAAGTGGGGAATGGTGCCGAAAGCCTTGGTGAGGTCAAGGTAGGCTGTGTAAACCACCTTTCCCTCATCTATGGCCTTGGTTACTGTCTCGAAGAAGTCAACCAGGTTTAGTAGGCATGATCTGCCCTTAACAAAGCCGAACTGGGTCGGGTCAAGTGTTTGGAGGTTCCCAATGTCTTTGTTAATGAGTTCCATGATGATGCGCTCCATAGCCTTGCTGACCAGGCTGGTCAGGCTTATGGGGCGATAGTTACCAGGGTCAGTTGTGGCCCCTCCTTTGTGGAGAGGAATAACTGTTGCTGTGCACCATTCTATGGGCATGTAGCCTGTGGAGAGGCTGAGGTTGAACAGCGTGTTTAGATGGGGGGTTAGTTTGTTCTGTAGTTCGTGCAAGACGCAGCCTGGGCCACCATCTGGTCCCATTGATGCTGTGTTTTTGGCTTTTGAAAGGGCTGTTTTCACCTGTGCGTCTGTGATTTGTGGGACACTACACTTTTCCAGTATTGTTGTGGGCCCTTTTGGAGGTGAGAGGGGGTTGAAGTTTACACTGAATCTATCTGCCAGGATGTTGGCAATATCAGTAGGTTCAGTATATTTTGTGCTATTTTGCACTAGTTCAGTGCATATCTGCAAGTTGCCACTTAGATTCTTAACATAGCTAAAGAAGGGTTTGTGGTTATCTTTTGAATCCCTGGCTATTTTTCTTTCGAAGTTAGCCTTGGACGATTTCATGAGGGACCTTAGTTTCTTACTGATACTGATCAGGGATGTCTTTCCTTCTTGGGATTTTCTTTTTTTTCTGAACTAGTTTCCTCCTCCTATTGTATAGCCTGCTTATTGCAGGGGTCCACCAAACTGGTTTCCTTCTCTTGGAGGGGTGAGTCTTGGTTTTGCTAGGGATGGCACGATCCAGGTTTCCTTAGTTGGGGGTGGTGGTGGGGTGTGGACATCCAGAGTGATTAGTTTATGGTCTGATCTAACCAGTGACAGGTTGACCTCCAGTGTGGAAAACCTGTCACCCATGTTGGTGACGACCAGGTCCAATATGTTTTCACCTCTGCTAGGGGAGTTTACCAGCTGATCCAGGGCATTTGAGTTGATGAATTCCAGGAAGCGTTGGGCCTGCGAATTTGTACTCAAGTAGTTTTCCCAGTGAATGGTAGGGTAATTGAAATCACCAATATTAGGGTGTTGTAGGACCTTCATGTTTTCCAGTGTCTCCAGAAAGGTGGAGTGGTGGTCCTGGGTCATGGAGGGTGATCTGTAGAAGGCCACAATTTGCATTGCAGATTTGCCCAATGTTAGTTGCACATGGATGATCTCAGAGATATCATGCTGTGCCACTAACCTGGAGGTGTAGATATCCTTGATGAATATGGATACACCCCCTACTTTTGTGTTTTGGTCCATGTTCTGTGGCTGAAACATGTGGTATGAGTTGTAGCCCGGTAGTGCTGGGGTGCTCTCTGGAGCCTTGAACCAGGTTTCAGTTACTGCACAGATGCCGACATTCTCCATACTGAGGAGTGCTTTGAGCACGTGCATTTTGAGAGTTAAACTCCTGGCTTGAGTAGCATAACCCTCAGTTTTTTGTTAATTGTGCTGTTTATGGAGCTGTTTGACTTTTGAGCCTTGCCTAAAAAGACACTATGGGGGCAGCAAGAGCCTTGGCCAGTATTCAAAAGCCTAGGGGTGACAGGTGCAAGCTGTCTCTTGCGAAGCAACGCTGCTTGTCGAGCATGTCGTCCCAGGCTGACAGACACTGGATCCCCTTTGAATGACAGCAGAAGCTTAGCCAATTGTTGAAATTGATCATTTTTTTCTTTATACTGAGATATCATTCTTGGTGAGGGCAGGATGCTACTCAGGGTCAGGGTCATACCAGCCTGGGCTACATGATCAGAGAGCTCTTCCATGTCTCTTTTCATGTAGTCCAGGGAGGTACGTCTCAGGTCATTCACACCAACATGAACAATGACAGAGTCATATTTGTACTTGTTCTGGAGTGACCTGAGTGTTTGTGTTATGTGGCGGATTCTGGCTCCCGACAGGCAGCTAACAGTAACCTTCTGCTTGTCCAGCCTAGTGAGTGGGACATCAATGTGCCTGACTATAGAGTCACCTATTACTAGTGTGTTAGGTATGTTATTTCTCCTTAAGGGCTGTGATTGTGCAGCACACTGATTTTGTGTTTTATGTGTTGTCTGGTTTGTGACGGGAAGTGCAGGTTGTTTGGGTGTCTGCTTTGGAGGTCTCTGATGCTTTTGCAGGTTTTTATTTACCACCTCCGAGTATGATTTTGTGTATTTATGTGTATTTTTTGCCAGTGCTGTTTCAGTAGGTCTTTGTGCGGCTGGAGTTGTGGTGCAAGTGTTAACCTTCTCCTCTTGACTTTCTGTTCCAGTCTTGGGTGGAGACAGCTTAGCTTCCAGTTTGGCTGTATAATTGCATCTTTCACATATGTTAGTGTTTTTTGGTAGGAGGAGAGGGGTGTATGTGTAAATGAGGCAGTTGTAACATTGCCTCTGGATACCCAGATTCACCAGCTGGACTGGAGAGTGCACTTGAAGTTGCCCTTTGGTCATGTCTGAATGGTAGGGTGAGCTGCTTAGTCCCTTGGCTGGTGAAGGGTGAATAAAGAGGCTTGCCCTGCTGGGCAATCAGTGTCAGGGTATATTAGTGCTTGCTATTAGGTCTGAGCAAGTGCTGGGCTGTAAGATGCTTTTTGAGTGCTTAGGTTGAGAGTTAGACTAGTTTCAAGGGAAAAACTGAAGAGGAGACTTAGTGGAGTCGGGAATAATTTAACCGTAGCTAACTGGCACTGCCCGGTGCACAAAACTGTGCAAACACAGTTTTTATGGTAGGGAAATGAAAGAGATAGAAATTAGCCCAAAATGGCCAATAAACTACTAACTTCTGTGCTGGAACCACTCCTCCAGGGACAGATAGGTTGCTCAAAGCTCCCCTCTCTCACAGGTGAACAGAGAAACTTCCTTCTATCCAAGTAAGGTATGAGCAACTCAGAAACTAGTATCACAGCCCTGAATTCAGCACTAGCCTGAAAACGGGACTATACTAGCTTAGATAGGTGGGAAACAAGGAATTTTTTTTTTTTTAAAAGATAAGGCAAAAACAGTAAAAAAATACACTTAAAACAGCTTTAAACGACTACAAATGATCAGAAAAGGCTATCACACTTTAGTATGTGGCCTACAACAGTTAAACAAATTATTTAAACAAAAAACAACTTTTTAAAAGTGCAGGCAGTCAAATAAGTACAATATGTTAAAAAAACAAGCTTTTAAATCACAATAAACACTGGAAAATTTGAGTTTAGGCGGAAAACAGTTAAGTACAGCAAGAAAGTACAGAAAACTGATACTTAATCACTCCAAAGTCTCTCTTCTAAGCTAGAAGGCTTGTATCAGTTTAAGGCTTTCTAGTGCTACCCAGTAGGTTAGTTACAGGAAAGATGGGAAACAAGCGCAGATATGGTCCTTTAAACCAGAAAGTTGAAAGGACCACTCCCACTGATAAGCTAGAAGGCTTCCCCCCAACACAGAAAGGCTTGGAGAACTCAGAAGCTTACTAACAATCCTGGATACAGCAACTCTGTAACCGGACTAGGCTAGTTATAGGAAAGGCGGGAAACAGGCACAAGTGTGGCTTTCAAACCAGAATGTTGAAAGAGATGGAAAACAACTGCTCAAACAGCCAATAGCTACAATTTCTGGGCCAGGGACCACTCCTCTTGTAGTAGATAGGCTACCTGATGCTTACCACTCCCACTGATAAGCTGGAAGGCTTCCCTCCAACACGGAAAGGCTTGGGGGGCTCAGAAGCTTACAAAGAGTCCTGGATACAGCAAATCTGTACCCGGACTAGACTAGTAACAGGAAAGGCAGGAAACAAGCACAAACACAGGCTTTTAAATCAGAAGGTTGAAAGAGATAGAAAAGCTTCCCAAACGGCCAATAAACTATAATTTCTGGGCCAGGAACCACTCCTCCTGTGGTAGATAGGTTACCTAGTGCTTACCACTCCCACTGATAAGCTAGAAGGCTTCTCTCCAACACAGAAGGGCTTGGGGGGCTCAGAAGCTTACCAGCAGTCCTGGATACAGCAAATCTGTACCTGGACTACACTAGTTATAGGAAAGACGGGGACCAAAAGCAAAATGGGCTTTTAACCGGAAAGTAGAAAGAGATGGAAAAACTGCCCAAATGGCCAATAAACTACAATTTCAGGGCCAAAACCCACTCTTCTCATGATAGATAGGCTACCTAGTGCTTACCACTCCCACTGATAAGCTAGAAGGCTTCCCTCCAACACAGAAAGGCTTGGGGAGCTCAGAAGCTTACCAACAGTCCTGGATACAGCAAGTCTGTATCTGGACTTGACCAGTTACAGCAAAGGCAGGAAACAAGCTTTGATTTTTTTTTTGTTACAGAAAAGCAGCTAAAACAGCAGTAAATACAATTCAAATTGTAGTGCAGGCCAGCACACCCGAGTGTGTAGCAACACTACGGCAAATACAGTTCAAATAAATGCAATTAAATTAACAAATGACTACAAAACAAGTGCAGAAGGCAGTAAATTAGAAGGCTACTAACAAGCAGCAATAAGTGCACAGTAAGAGCGACTGAACAGATAACAGCACGCAGAAGAGCAACTAAGACAGTTACAGTAAGAGCAGCTGAATAAAAAAAATATATATATATATATATATATATATATTTTTTTTTTTTTTCTTTTTTAGTAAAAATGACCTGAGAACACTTCAGCAAGAACTTACAGTACTATTATATCCATTATTCACTAGGTCATATAAATAAGGGGAGATTCCTCAAGATTGGAGACATGCGCTTATTAAACTTGTTTTTAAGGGAAAGGGGAAGAGGACAACCCAGAATCATACAGGCCCTTAAGTCTACTTTCATGTTGTGGAAAAATAATGGAGAAGGTAATATTGGATAGGTTATTGTCAGAACTGGATAGGTTGGGACTTGAAACCATATATCAGCATGCATATGATCAAAACAGATCTATTACCACCTGTAACATGATGTTCTATAACAATATAATAACAGCTATGAATGAGAAATTGTGCAATTGTGCTGTGATATAATTTATATAGATTTAACTTCAGCATTTGACAGGGTCATACACATAACGCCGATCAATAAATTAGTAAAACTAGGTATTGATGTACTCTTGATGAGATGGATAGCTGCATGGCTTACAAATAGGACATGACAAGTATCATACAGCAACTGGACAGACAAAATCCTTGGTTACAGTCAGGGTGTCCCATAGGGCTCTGTCCTAGGGCCTTACTTGTTTAGATTGTATGTTTCAGACCTAACTTTCATCTGAGGTGTTCTACAGTCTATATGCAGATGACCTGAAATTGGGTAAACTGATTACATATGTTACAGATAAGGCATGTCTGCAAAATAACTTGACTAAATTGACCATTTGGGCACAGGAGAATAATATGTTGATAAATACATAAAAAACTAAGCATATGAGAATTGGGAGACATAAACTGAAAGGTGAATATTTAATACAGCACAGAGTGATTGAAATTGTAGACTCATTTAAGGACCTGGGTATATGGGTAAATTCAGCTATGAGTTTTTCTAATCATATCAACCAATTGGTTAATGATAGTTATAAAACTATAGGTTGTATAAAAGATTTATAAAGTCTAGGAAATCAAAAATAATGAAGTCATTGTTTGTTAGGTACATTAGACCCAAACTTGAGTATGGAATAACAATATGGAAGCCCTATAAGAAAACAAGCATGAGTAAACTGGAAAGAGTACAACGGAAATACACCAAAGGTGTCCATGGATGTGAACATTTAAGTTATTATGAAAGACTAAAATATCTGAACTTGTACACTGTCTCTTGCAGATATCTAACAGGAGATCTTATTCAGGTATATAGGGCATTTAGTGACAACTACCTCTGGGAATGTTTGGGGTTAACAAAAAGTACTACAGAATCATCAGACAAACTATGTAAGAGATTCTATAGGAATGAGAAGTGTACTAATTGGTTCTATGACAGAGTAGTTGAGGCATGGAACAGACTACCATATTACATTAAAGCAAGTACTAGTTTAGATATTTTAAGAACAGCCTGGATACATATTATGAGAACAAGTGTTTTGGTACATTGGTAAGCTAGAAGGGCATTCATGCCTGTGCTTGAAATATTTGTATGTATGTAACAACAGAAGTCACAAATATTTGGCATTGAGGAATCCCTGAATGACATGGAAAACAGACTAATAGGTATAAATCCCTATGTCACAAGATGGGTTGCCAACTGGCTCACTGACAAAACCCACACTGTGAAAGTAGCAGACTCCAAATCCGACTTCAGACCAGTGACAAGTGGAAGTACCACAGGGTTCAGTCCTGGGTCCTCTCCTGTTTGGTATCTACTTCTCTGAAGTACAGGCTAACACAAAAGGTCTTTGGCTAATGAAGTTTGCAGATGACTGCAAACTAGGAGCCATAATCGAAACTCCTAATGATGTGGACATCCTACAAAAGGGCCTCACTGAGACAGATACCTGGTGTCAAAGCCATGGCCTCAAGCTCAATGCCAAAATGTGCATTGTCATCCTCTTTGGTAAAAACTCTGTACCCATGAACTACAACATAGGCGGTAGTATACTTAACACCGAAAGTGTGATAAGAGACCTTGGGACACAGGTGGACAGTAGTCAGAAAATCCTTCTACGTGGCACACCTCATCACAAAAGGTTTCTCATCCAGAAAAAAAGAGGTCATTGTTCTCCTCTACTCATCACTCATTAGACCCATTATAGAGTACAACGCCCCTTTTGATATGTACCTCACAAGATATCTACAACAACTGGAAAGGCCGCAGAAATACCTCACAAAGAGGATTACCGGCCTCAAACAGATGCCCTATGCAGACCATCTCAAAAAACTCCAGCTTTACTCCATCACATATCGCCTACTCAGAGGTGATCTCTGCCTAACATACAAAGCTATGTCAAACCCATGCTCCACTTAAAGAAATCCCAATCCCTCCAAGTTACACGCTCTAGGAACCTAAACCTTGTCACCACAATAAACAGAACATGCCGGAGGGATAGATTCCTGTCCCAGAGACTTCCCATACTCTGGAATAAACTACCTATCTATATCAAACAAAGCTCCTCATTAGCACTCTTCAAGAAAAATCTTGATGATTGGATGGGAAATAGGAAATTCACCCTGGGGATCACTTCTGTGGCTCTGCTCGACAGTGGCACAGGAAAATAATTTTCTTGGGTGGCAAATGCCAGGGTACCTTTTTGGCTGGGCTTGTATAGGCCCCAGGGCCGATAGCCTAATACCTACCTATGAAATGAAGATGAAAATAACACTGAATTTTTATTAGAACAAAATCATCTTTTGTTGAACAAAATGGATGATTTAGAGAATAGGTCCCACAGAAATAATATCTATATTTTTGTTTTACCAGATAAAATAGAAGGGACTAACATGGTAATCTTTCTAACATCCTGGCTTCTGAAGATACTAAACCTACCTGAAACAATGTCATTCAGACCTGAGAGAAAACATATGTCTTTGACAACATCTTCTACGCAAAATAACTAATTTCTGAGATTTACAATACTGAGATTTTTCTTTCTTCTTAAGATAAAGAATTAATCATAAAAACTGCCTGGGCAAACTCTCCACTCAAAATAGATGACAAAACAATTCATTTTGATAATGATTTTTCTGCAGCTGCCATCTCTAAAAGAAAATGTTGTCTGCCTTTAATTAGATAACTTAAGAAAGAACAAATTAAAGTTCACCTACTGTTCCTTGCAAGAATTAAGGTATTCCTACCTGATGGTGGCAAGTTCTTTGAAGACCCTGGTGCTGCTTTAACATATCTTCAAATTTTTTTTTCAAAACAAGTAGAAGATATGGACTGGAACAGTGTTTCCTTCAAGAGACAGGCTGAAAAAGCAGGATGGAAGATTAATGAGATGAAGAAGTGAAGAGACAAATAATTTGACATCACTTCATTTTTATGAGACATACATACATACATGGCATTCTATACTTCATTTAATCTTTGTTTTTAATAACATATGAATAAGTTGCATTCAATTGCATTACTTGAGGTAGGAACAACCTGGAGATCCCCTATAATAAGATAATTTAACCTTAACTTTCTTAATATTCTATCTACCTACAGATAGCATAGAATCATTTACATCTAACTAATAACATTCTATTATCTAAGAAATTATATTTGAAAAGTCTATATTGTTAGTAAAATACTAATAAAATATGTTTCTTCTTAACAGCTTTATGTATAAATAGATATGTAAAGTCCAGATCTTCTTTAGATGTTTAAAGTCGGGTCTTCTTTGCTTCATTACATCTAACTTAGAATTACTATTGGAATTTAGTAAATAAATGCATTGGGGTATAGGCATTTGTGTTTCTTATGCCTTTTGTCCTTTGTGATTTGCTTAGGTCTAGGTCATTGTACCTGTTATGATGCTGGCTACTGGTGGGATACGTTTTGGTGTGAGGTAGGGATGCTTGGAGGATCATCGGTTTTGTGTGATGGACTGGCCATGTACTTGTGACTGGTAGTTGGGAATAGCTGGTGTGCTAGTGTTTTGTTTGCAGCAATTGTGTGGATGCTATTGGGGAGATCATTTATTTGGGGAATCACTTTTTTATTTGCTGTTGTAGCTGGTCTGACATGTCTTGCTCTCTTGGGAGATGTGTGGCTGTCGGTCTTGAGTCCATTGCAGCGGAGAAATTATTTTTTTTGCTTTCTCTTCTTCTTCTTCCTGGTTGCCAAAGCATGTGGACTCTATGTAGTTTACAGTGGGACAGAGGAGGGGTTGTTATGGTTTAGCAGTTTTATTTTTAAGAAAAGATATTGAATGTTAGTGGACAACTGCAAGATGCAGACAGCAGTAATTCTGATAAACACATTTTTAGGAAACCTAGTACCTTTATACCCATTAATAATTCTTTAATTAATGCTTTTGAAAAAAAAATGCTTGGATATCAATTTACAAACTAAATTCATCTGAAGTTTCTAATGTTAAAAGTAAGAAGAATTTTTTTTTTAATTTAACCAAGGATGAACATTTAGCAATGAAAAGCTTGCAGAGTAATTCTGAATTAGTGGTGAGACCAGCAGATAAGGGAGGCCCTATAGCAGTGCTTGACAGTGAGTGGTATAAACAGGCAATACTGACCATGTTAGCAGATGATGCCTTTTATACAAATGTTCACTATGGTCATGTAAACTTTATGATAAAGAATGCTAGTGACACTTTGAATCCACTCAAGTAGAAATTTAATAGATAAAACTCTATGAGAATTTTTTAATAATGCACCCCACTGTACCTGTTATACAGGGACTCCCTAAACTACATAAAGACAACATAAATCCACCCTTACGCCCCATCATCTCTGGTCGAAATTGGTGCACTGAATCCATTTCCATCTATCTAGAAAACTATCTTAGACTTATGCTAGATAAAATGAATCATGTATTGAAAGACACTGAACATTTCTTAAATGATCTGTATGCCTTTCTGGAAAATTATAGCAACAGTGAACAGTTTGTTGTTGGTAAGACTAGATGTTACAACACTTTTTACAGTTATACCCAACAATCAGGGTGTAGAGGACAGTGAATACTTTTTAAGAAGGTTCAGTAATACTAGTGAAGATGAGCTGGTCAAGATTAGTGCTCTCTTAAGATGTGTGCTAGAGAATAAGTATTCCTATTTGATAAAGTCTATTGGCAGCGTAATGGCATGGCTATGGGCACATCCTGTGCCAACAGCTACGCCAATGCTGTCATGGCTGTTTGGGAATTGGAACATGTCTTACAAGGACCTTTTTGTAAGCATTATAGGAGGTTTGTGGATGACTTGCTTGTCCTGAAGGGGGGGGGGGTACTGAAGAACAGTTTAAAGATTTTGAGAATTACATCAATACAAGTACCACTTTTTTGTGATTTACTTCTACATACTCTAAATCAAATATTAATTTTTTTAGATGTTTGTGTAGAAGTTGAAGATACTGCTCGTATATATACTAAGCTCTACAGGAAAGCCTGTCATGTCAACCACTTGCTTTCCCATGACAGCATGTACCCCTCTTATATTTTTAGGAACGTGATCCGTAATCAGGTGTTCAGAGCTTCAAGACTTAATGTACTGAGGAAGATTTTCAGCAGCAGGTCAAGGTGTTGAGTAAAGAATTGATAGAGAGAGGATATAATGAGGCAGATGTTCTAACCAATGTCAATGAGGTGACAGGTTTCAGGGGAATGGTAGCCAAGCCTTATATTTCCAAACAAAATTATAGAGGTAAGCAGGCCCCTAGACAGTCACCTAGAATGAAACTTAAGGTTCCTATATACTACTCAGACAGTGTTGCTTCCTACATGGATATAGTAATGAGACATTGGGGTGTTCTTACTACCGATAGGGATATTTGTGAGTTGATAGACACTGAGCCTATGTTTCTGTTTAGGAACACAAAGTCCCTTAAAAGGCAGTTATGCTATCCTAAGTACACTTTTCAGACTAATAGAGCAGTTGGAACATATCCATGTGCTAAATGCAACCATTGTAAATACATTGACAATACAGCTAGCTTTGAACATCCAGACTAGAATAGAATGTTTCACTTTCAGGTGCAAGCCACATGTGACAGCCAACATATAGTTTATTTAGCTCATTGCCCTAAATGTAAAAAATTCTATATAGGCAAAACAGACAGACTCTTCAAAGAAAGGATTCGAGAACATATTTACCATATCAGTAGGAGAAATAAAGTTAGTGCTTTGGCCAAGCATGTTATTGGTACTAATTCTGAACACACATTTAAGTTTATGGCCATAGGCAGAATTTTTGACAACATCAGGGGGGAGACATATGTAATATGACTGAGGTGTTAGAGGCCAGATAGATTATTAGACTTAGGGGATATTCAAGGCATAGTTTAACTGAATATGTGCCACTTAAACCCAAGCTTAAATCCAGAACTTTTAGATAGTTTTTTTCTTTTTTTTCTTTTTAAATGTATCACTAATAAAGTGTGCTTTCTTATATATGTAATTTTTTATGTATATTTTTATTCATACACTTTTACAAATATATAAATGTTATATCTAAAGTTGCATTTAAAAAATGTGCATTACATATGTATGTGTTTATATATATATATATATATATATATATATATATATATATATATATGAGTCTACTTCATATGATCGAAATTTCATTTGACTGAAATTCATTTGACTAAGACCATATAAAATAAAGTTCATAATACTGAAAACTCGCTTCACTGAAATTCATAACACTGACACCTTGCAATTCTAAATTTCAACATAGTAGTGGCAGTGTGTATAAGGTAAGTAAAAGGTATATGCTCTTTTCCCCACTGTAGTGTGATCCTGGAGTTAGTATATATGGTTACGGGGGTGTGTGGGGGCATAGCCCCCCACATAGTTTGAGTATATATTGTGTTCTGAAAAGAGTAATTTATTGGACTTGTAAGTATCCATGTCTATGGTTCAAAATATTTAAAATAGGTGGGGGGAAACTCCCCCCACATCCCCCCAACTATATATGCTAACTCCAGGATCACACTACAGTAGGGAAAAGGGCATATACCTTTTACTTACCTTATACACACTGCCACTACTATGTTGAAATTTAGCATTGCAAGAGTTTCAGTCAAGTGAGTTTTCAGTGTTATAAACTTTAGGTTATATGGTCTCAGTCAAATGAAATTTCGATCATATGAAGTAGACCCATATATATATATATAGATATATATATATATATATATATATATATATATATATATATAGATATATATATATAGATATAAAAATGTAAATTTTTATGTACTTTTCATAAGTGTCTTCTATTGATAGCAGTGCATGCTTCCATGCATTTCTTTCATTCAGTAGGGTAGCAAGCTGAAGTTACACCCTATGATGTTAATTGGTTTTACTTAATTTGTATCATGTGACTACTAGTGCTTGCTAGAGGCTGTATAAAAAGAAGCACATTTCAGTTTTATTTATTAGCATCTGATGAAGGAGATTTTTCTGTGAAAGCACTTATGTTTTAACATTAAAACTCCAATTGAAACTGGAAACCTTTGTCGTACCTGAGTTCTTCTGTGTTTTTATCATTACTTGCTTTTGAATTTATGCAGAACTCAGGATCCTGTGTGGGCTGGTGACTGTTTTTGTGGTTTTACTTGTTCAGTTTATCACCATACCTTCCAGGAGCATGGCTGAGGGCTGTGATATCATCGAGTTGGACTACACCCCTATGGGTTCTTTACAAGGTAAACTTAAGAACTTTTAACAACCTACTTGAGGCTATTGACAACAAAGCAAACCCACTTATTGACTGTCTACCAGATACTGCTGACAATGAAGGTTTGTCAGTGGATATTGTAGCCTTGAAGAACAAGATGCATGCTATCAAGAAAGAACTTTTTAAATTTAAACGGCAGCAATATTAGAAATACCATTTAGAGGTTTGCTTCAGAGAAGGCTTGGTCCCAAGGGGGCTACGTATTCTTAAAATGCCCTCACATACAGACTGTGATCATGAATTACTGAATGGCAGAAAAGTAACCTTAATGCCAGTATGGGATATTTAAAACTTATAGTAACCTCAGCAGAGAAAGAAATTTAAAAGCGGTTAGTGTTTATCAAATGAAAGCATGATGAAATTTTGAACCGGTTTGGCAAAGAGTTATTAGTTAAGTGCATAACTGATGTTTTGGACTCTGTCTGTGTATGAACGGAAACTCATTAAACAAAAAATGAAGAAAATTTCCAGGGACTGTCAGGATTTTCAATCTGGCAATGTTTTTACCTCCTCACCAAGATATAATGAAAGTAAGAGGGCCGATTCCAGTTTGAGTGCAACAGTTGTTTCTACTGCTCCCCCCCCTCTACCGACTCCTTCCTCTATGATTGAAGCAACGGTTCCCCCAGTGAGTGACATGATGACATTAGCTGCTGGAGACAGCACAGGGGAATCCACTAGAGACCTTGGAACCAGAAGGAAAACTATTCAAGTGACAGCCCAGGTGCACAATTTCCCTGCCACGGACTACTATTAATACTGCTCCAACTTGTGGAGTGGATTCTTCTTTTCCTTTAGTTCAGCAGAGACTGTTTTCCCTTTAACTGTGAGGGAATTGAAAACATCTCAGCAACACGAACACCCATGTGTTTGCAGCCACAGCAGGCAGAAGAGGAAGCTGGGGGGAAATGCAATGAATGCTATGAGCATCAAGAAGGCATTCACAACTGTGAAAAAAGCTTAGTTTGGAACCTTTCCAGATATACCCTTACAGAAGATGAGCTGGGATTTCTTCATAAGGGTTTATCATTCATTCCTACCAGGTATTCTGACTTTACAGATGTCATTTTAGATATCAAGCTTTTTACTAGAAATCTAATGCTTAAACTTATGTATAAAGATGCAGACAGCAGTAATTCTGATAAACATGACAGTTTTAGGAAACCTAGTACCTTTATACCCATTAATAATTCTTTAATTAATGCTTTTGAAAAATTGTGCTTGGATGATATATACAAATTAAATTCATCTGAAGTTTCTAATATTAATAGTAAGAAGAAAAATGTTTTCATTTAACCAAGGATGAACATTTAGCAATGGAAAGCTTGTAGAGTAATTCTGAAATAGTGGTGAGACCAGCAGATAAGGGAGGCCCTATAGCAGCACTTGACAGTGAGTGGTATAAACAGGCAATACTGACCATGTTAGCAGATGATGCCGTTTATACAAATGTTCACTATGGTCATGTAAAATTTATGATAAAGAATGTTAATGACACTTTGAATCCACTCGAGTAGAAATTTAATAGATAAAACTCTGAGTATTTTTTAATAATGCATCCCACTGTACCTGTTATACAGGGACTCTCTAAACTACATAAAGACAGCACAAATCCACCCTCATGCCCCATCTTCTCTTGTCGAAATTGGTGCACTGAATCCATTTCCATCTATCTAGAAAACTATCTTAGACTTATGCTAGATAAAATGAATCATGTATTGAAGGACACTGAACATTTCTTAAATGATCTGTATGCCTTTCTGGAAAATTATAGCAACAGTGAACAGTTTGTTGTTGGTAAGACTAGATGTTACAACACTTTTTACAGTTATACCCAACAATCAGGGTGTAGAGGACAGTGAATACTTTTTAAGAAGGTTCAGTAATACTAGTGAAGATGAGCTGGTCAAGATTAGTGCTCTCTTAAGATGTGTGCTAGAGAATAAGTATTCCTATTTGATAAAGTCTATTGGCAGCGTAATGGCATGGCTATGGGCACATCCTGTGCCAATAGCTACGCCAATGCTGTCATGGCTGTTTGGGAATTGGAACATGTCTTGCAAGGACCTTTTTGTAAGCATTATAGGAGGTTTGTGGATGACTTGTTTGTCCTGTGGGGGGGTTACTGAAGAACAGTTTAAAGATTTTGAGAGTTATATCAATACAAGTACCACTTTTTTGCGATTTACTTCTACATACTCTAAATCAAATATTAATTTTTTAAATGTTTGTGTAGAAGTTGAAGATACTGCTGGTATATATACTAAGCTCTACAGGAAAGCCTGTCATGTCAACCACGTGCTTTCCCATGACAGCATGCACCCCTCTTATATTTTTAGGAATGTGAACCATAATCAGGTGTTCAGAGCCTCAAGACTTAATGTACGTGAAGAAGATTTTTCAGCAGCATGTCAAGGTGTTGAGTCAAGAATTGATAGAGAGAGGATATAATGAGGCAGATGTTCTAACTAATGTCAATGAGGTGACAGGTTTCAGGGGAATGGTAGCCAAGCCTTGTTTTTCCAAATGCAATTACAGAGGTAAACAGGCCCCTAGACAGTCACCTAGAATGAAACTTAAGGTTCCTATATACTATTCAGACAATGTTTTCCTACATGGATATAGTAAGGAGACATTGGGGTGTTCTTACTACCAACAGGGATATTTGTGAGTTGATAGACACTGTGCCTAAGTTTCTATTTAGGAACACAAAGTCTCTTAAAAGGCAGTTATGCTATCCTAAGAACACTTTTCAGTCTAATAGAGCAGTTGGAACATATCCATGTGCTAAATGCAACCATTGTAAATACATTGACAATATAGCTAGCTTTGAACATCCAGACCAGAATAGAGTGTTTCACTTTTAGGTGCAAGCCACATGTGACAGCCAACATATAGTTTATTTAGCTTATTGCCCTAAATGTAAAAAAATCTATATAGGCAAAACAGACAGACCCTTCAAAGAAAGGATTCGAGAACATATTTACCATATCAGTAGGAGAAATAAAGTTAGTGCTTTGACCAAGCATGTTATTGGTACTAACTCTGAACACACCTTCAAGTTTATGGCCATATGCAGAAATTTTGACAACATTAGGGAGGTGGCATACGTAATATGACTGAGCAGTTAGAGGCCAGATGGATTATTAGACTTAGGAGAGATTCAGGGCATGATTTAAATGAATATGTGCCACTTAAACCCTAGCTTAAATCCAGACCTTTGTTTAGATAGTTTTTTTCTCTTTTTTCTTTTTAAATGTATCACTAATAAAGTGTGCTTACTAATATATGTAATTTTTTAAGTATATTTTTATACATACACTTTTACAAAATATATAATGATTATATCTAAAGGTACATTTAAAAGACTTTGTATTACATATGTATATGTGTTTATATATATATATATATATATATATATATATATATATATATGTGTGTGTGTGTGTGAATTTTTTATATATTTTTCATAAGTGTCCTCTATTGATAGCAGTGCATGCTTGCATGCATTTCTTTCATTCAATAGGGTAGTAAGCTCAAGTTACACCCTGTGATGTTAATTTTTTTACCTTATTTGTATTATGTGACTACTAGTACTTGCTAGAGGTTGTATAAAAAAGAAGCACATTTCAGTTGTATTTATTAGAATCTGATGAAGCAGATTTTTCTGCAAAAGCTCTTATGTTTTAACATTAAAACTTCAATTGAAACTGGAAACCTTGGTCGTACCTGAGTTCTTCTGTGTTTTTATCATTTAAGAAATGATATTTGAAAAGTCTATATTGTTAATAAAACACTATTAAAATATTTTTCTTTTTAACAGCTTTATTTATAAATAGATATGTAAAGTCCGGGTCTTCTTTAAATGTTTAAAGTAGGGTCTTCTTTGCTTCATTACATCTAACTTAGACTTACTTGCCTTTGAGTTTAGTAAACAAATGCATTGGGGTATAGTAAACATCTAATCTTACACTTTATCTTGTTGATATAAGTTTCCTCTGGCAAGATCTTTTTTTATATAAAACATAATATTTAGTTTTACTGTGGTAGCATAATCTAATCATATTTCTGTTATGGAATTGAAAAGCTGAATGGTTTACTGATGATGCTGATTCACTGTTTACATCTATATAGGAAGTAGAGTAGTCAGCACATAGTGTGGTTTTACTGTTCTCTATATTTTTTCTGTTTCTTATGCCTTTTGTCCTTTGTGAGTTGCTTAGGACTAGATCATTATACCCGTGTTGATGCTGGCTGCTGATGGGATATATTTTGGTGTGGGGTAGGGATGCTTGGAGGATCGTCGGTTTTGTGTGATGGACTGGCCGTGTACTTGTGACTGGTAGTTGGGAATAGCTGGTGTGCTAGTGTTTTGTTTGCAGCAATTGTGTGGATGCTCTTAAGCAGATCATTTATTTGGGTAATCACTTTTTTATTTGCTGTTGTAGCTGGTCTGACGTGTCTTGCTCTCTTGGGAGATGTGTGGCTGTCTGTTTTGAGTCCATTGTAGCGGAGAAGTGATTTTTTTTCTTTCTCTTCTTCTTCCTGGTTGCCAAAGCATGTGGGACTCTATGTATTTTACAGTGGGACAGAGGAGGGATTTTGTTACGGTTTAGCAGTTTTATTTTTAAGAAAAGATATTGAATGTTGAAGGACAACTGCAATTTGCTTGTCTCGAGTGTTACTTGAAACTACAGCTTTTTTTCAATTTTCCACTTTGAGCTATTCTGTTGGTTTTAGCTTCCCACCATGATCTCAAGTAAACAAAGCTAACTGTCAAGTCCTGAATAAGCTAAGGAGCGTAGCTGTCAATCAAAACACTGAGGGCAGATCACATGTTTTATCGATAAGATCTTAGAGTACATCAGTATTCTTAGATTCTTAGAAGAAAAATAAGTATTAAAACTTTTTTTACCAAACAGACTTATTAAAGAATAACTAATTAAAGTAGCAGAATATATACAACATATATATATATATATATATATATATATATATAATGTTTACAGTTCTTTTAATTTTCTCATTTCTCTAACAGACAAACTTATCTAGAAAACAGATTAACTGTCTGAATATCAGGTTATATCTTGAACAGCTATGTTTAAAATTTACTGTTTAATATAAGATTGCATCTGAAATTAAAATGTTTTACTGGTATTTTTAAGTTTAAATATGAGTTGTTTATGGTACATTTAGTTATTAGATTTACAATATATATAACAATAATAATGAGCTAGATATTAAACAATTTGAATTTGAATGCTACATTGAACTTTACAATATTGAACATAGAATTTGACATTACAAGAAATATTTTGACTTCATTTATTAGAAAGTAAATATAAGTGCATTTATATGTATATTTTACATATATTTATAAAAACATATAATAAGAAAAGAACGAGTTAATGATATAGAGCCTCTGCTTTGAATATATATATATATATATATATATATATATATATATTCATTAAAATATCAGTACAAAATAGTCCAGATACTAAATGTTTCAAAACCATTTGTAAGATTGGTAAAAAAATTGAAATTTGAAAATAATAATTGGTATTTTATTTTGATATCTTGGCATATAACTTTATCTTAGTAGCAGGGTAGGAATGTTCTCACTTTTGTTGATAAGTGGGAATGTTTGGATAGTTTATTTATCCAAACTAGGAGTTTTAGACTCCATGAGGGATTTGATGGCTTTTAAGCATATGTGTTCAACAATATGGGAAATGTTTTATACTTTTTGAGTGTCTACTACTGATATTAATATTTATACAGTTAACAATTTAGAATTTAATTATTATGAGTTCCAATATCCAGTTCTTGGCTTCAAAAGTGGTACAATGTTGCTATTATAATTTCGAAATTATAAAAGCATGTCTAATATTTGTGTTAAACCTTTTCATGTCACTCTTGCTTTTGTTTATTAGAGTATATATTTCTAATGAGTTATAAGAAAGATTAGATAAAGTTAAAGTAGTTTCATATCCACTTTCAGACCATAATGCCATAGCCTTTGAGCTAACATTAAAAACTGGCAATAATATAACTATTAGATGAAGAACTTTCTAGTCTCTCTTTATCAAGATATAGAATCGAATCCACTCAATCAGAATGTTTTTTTTTGTTATATTGGGTGTGTGTTCTTTGTTCTCTTGTATACCGAACGATGTTGGAATAGAGTTTATGAAGAATTTTTTGAAGATACACAGCAGTTTTTATAGAAATGACATCAATATCCTCTGTATGTTAATGGAGTTAGTCCTTTTGAATAATGTTTTTATGTTTGATGGAACTTACTACCATCGATTAGCTGGGGTAGCCATGGAAACCCCTTGCGCAAACACGTATGCCAACATTGTGATGACGCACTGGGAGGAGACAACGGTGTTGACTAATGATGTCTATTCCAAATATGTAACAAGTTATAATAGATTTGTGGATGACATATTTTTTTATATGGAGAGGATCAGATTCTGAGCTTACAGAATAGATAATGTTTTCCCAAGATACTAGTTCTTTTCTGAAGTTTACATCACATAGGTCTACAACAGAGATAGACTTTTTGGATGCTAAGCTTAGATTATTTGATGCACAACTGACTACTATACCCTTTAGGAAAGAATGTAAGAAGAGTAATTTATTAGACAGAAGTAGTATGCACCCCCAATATACTTTTGATAACGTTATAAGAGGGCAAGCATTGTGTATATCTAGGTTAACTAGTGATGACAGTATTTTTCTGGAACAAGAACAGATTTTACAGAAACAATTCATGGAGAGAGGGTATGATAGGGCATCTTGTCATAATGCTCTCACAAGAGTGAAGGAGGAAAGAGAAGGAGTAGGTAAACCAGTTTTCTCCAGGAAGGAGCATCAATTAGATGAGCCCACTAGGACTTTTAATAGGAATAGGTGTAGAGTTTGTATACCATACACCTCAGACAATAAAGGTATTAGGGATGTGTTGCAGAGGAATTGGCATATTTTGACTGTTAATGAAAATATAAGGGCTGTAGTAGGGGAAAAAAACAGCTGTTACGTTCAAGAATATGAAATCCCTTAAAAGAAGTTTGTGCAATAGGATAGGTTTGAGACAAAAGAGATTGAGATCTGTAAAGGAAGGGACATACTGCTGCAAGAGGTGTAACTACTGTCATTATATTCATGACGGGAATTATTTTATTCATCCTGATATGCTGAGACTGTTTAAGTTTTCTTGCCATGCTGATTGCATGATGCATAGGTGGTAGTCCCCTAAATACGGAAGATGTAATAAGGGATCTGGGGTCCCAAGTAGATAATAATCTCTCCTTTGATAATCGCATTGCCAAAGTGGTTAAAAAATCCTTCTATTTGGCCCACCTAATCACAGACAGGTTCGCATCCAGATCAAAGGAGGTCATTGTGCCCCTCTACATCACTCATCAGACCCATCATAGAGTACAATGCCCCATTTGGAATGTACCTTACAAGACACCTGCAATAGCTGGAAAGACCACAGAAGTACCTCACCAAGAGGATCACTGGCCTCAAAAAGATGCCCTATGCAGCTCAACTGAAGAAACTCCAGCTGTACTCAGTTGCATACCGCTTACTCAGAGGTGGTCTCTGCCTGACATACAAGACCATGTCCAACCCAAAATTGATGGACATGCTCCACCTAAAGAAAACCTTATCCCCTTGAGCCACATGCTCTAGGGATCTAAACCTTACCACAACAATAAATAGGACGTGCTGGAGGGATAGATTCCTGTCCCAGAGACTTCCCATGCTTTGGAACAAGATTCTAATCTACATTAGGCAGAGCTCCTCACTAACACACTTCAAGAGAAATCTTGACGAGTGGATGGGAAACAGAAAGTTTACCCTGGGGATCACTTCAGTGGCTCTGCTGGACAGAGGCACAGGGAACTAATCTAAGGGAGTGGCAAAAGCCAACACATTCTGGCTAGGCTTATAAATGCCTTCGGGCAGATAGCCTAGTACCTACCTATGAACCTATAATGTGGTGTATCTAGCTAGATGTACTAAAAGCCCAAAATTCTATGTGGGCAAAACAAATCGCCCATTAAAAGATAGAATTAGAGAGCACATTTATTATATGCATATAGGGGATGTAAGAAGTGCTTTGGCTAGACACATACAGCAAGTGGGAAGTGAGCATTGGTTTAGGTTTACAGTGATGCAAGTTATTTATGCTGATTGGAGAATGGGTGATATACAGAATTCGACAGAGATGGCAGAGCAGAGATGGATCATCCGGTTGCAAGCCAATAAGGGCTTTGGACTGAATGATGCTGTCAGCCTAAAACCTTTTCTTAAGAATAGGAAACTGTTACATTAAGGGTAGGTTTATGGTTAGTTTCCATGGCTATAGTGAATGAGATCTCACGATATGGTATGCTATGCACTTTTTTCATGGAATGAATGGAGTTTTTATGCGTTTCCTTTGTGAGATAAAAAGTTTTGGTTAATATAGCATAAATTTTGCACATATTTGATAGAAGTCTTTACTGTTTTACCTTTAGGTGGTACTGAAATGTTTCATTTATGAGTGTGTTTATGAGCATAGTAATTGTTTCACAAGCATTGTCTGCGTAACCTATTGATACCCTTTGGCTTGATTGCTTATTATGGCCTTTAATGCATTAATTGTTTGATGAGTTGCTTTTTATATTTTAAATAGAGAGAGGTTGGATCAGTTTTTATAACAGTCTGAGGAAGCATGGTGGATCCATGTGAAAGTGCTTACTGACTTTTAATAAAAGTTTAACTTATCTTTAGCTCTGAGCTGTGTTTATTACCTCTGTTTTTTATTTTTATTCTGTTTTTTTAATGGAGGAAACTTCATCTTTGGCGGTGAAGTTGTGATATTGCATTGTTAACTTATAATATTTATTGGGAATCTTATTGTTTAGTAGACACTCTTATAAATAGTTAGTTTGTTGTGTATTTTTTGTTTTTCTCTTTTACTCATTTTGATCTATATTTCCATAAAAGAATAAGTCACCCATTGACTAGACTCAGTCTATTTATTCCATATACAAAGGGCATATTCTCAGCATAGTATAGAAGTAAGAGTCATCTAGTGGAAGCTATCATCCAGACAGCTATAAGGGTTGCTTGTGCACTTTCTGGCATCCTAGAAAATGAGGTTGTATGTTATAGCCATAATCCCATTCCTGACAGTAATATGAGCACCTATATTACTGCAGGTACTGCTTATGCCCCTCAGCCCCATCCACATGAGCACCTTCTCTTGTGGTGACAAAGGCTACTGTCACCAGCTTTGGTGACCACTACCCATGTCCTTCATATGTTGGCTCACTGTTATGGACACAACCTTTGTTTTAAAATGGAGCTGGGAAGCACCTCTCTCTCCATAAGATGGGCATACCCATCCTCCCCTGCCAGTTCCATCAAATGTCTGAGCTGCTACTCAAATTCGGGTTGGCTGAGTTGTAGTCAAGACATTGTCCCTCTCTGCCACACAGCATTCTTGGACAAAAGATTTTGACATAAGTAAAAACATACTCTGTGAACTTAGAAAAATAAATTTTCATAGTAGTCTTTGGTTGTCAAACCTTCCATGATCATATTTATAGCAAATCATTTGCAATAATCAGATCATAAGCCTCTGTAAAACATTTTAAAAAAGTATCTTCATAAACCTTCAGCAAGGCTGCAGAGAAAGTTGTTGAGCTTACAGAAATACCTGAATAAACATGCATGTTGATACACTCAGCAGATATTACTTACAAGAATATAAATAAGACTTGCTTGAGAAAGATTTGAAAGCTATGTGTATTATTTCACATTTACTCATGTTAGCTGAAAATCTTTGGGAGCTGAGATTACACCAGAGAGGACACAAAAATGCAGTTATTATAAGGCAGTGTGTCAAGAATGATTGTCCACATAATATTAAATCTGACCTTGGAATATCAAAGTATATCTTCTGTATCATGATGTACTTTTGTGTATACAAGGCTTAATATTTAAAGAGACAGGATTATAATTCCTACACAAGTTTCAAGATGAAACATTTGATAAGGTTTATTAGTCAAACTTAGGTAATACTAAGTCTGCAGAATTCGTTTGTAGCATTCTTTATTGGCCAAAAATGTCAAAAGGGATTGAGGAAGTGTTAGAGAAATTGATGTCTGTAATACTTTTTGGAATCAGAATCAGAGTGAGGAACTGTTACAAGAAATACTCAATTTTCCTGCAGTGAAGTCAGAGTAGATCTGTTTCAGTACAAGGATGTTCATTATCTTTCATTTTTTGACTATTATTCAAAATATCCAGTAGCTGTACAATTATATGAAACTACTAATTTAGCAATTACTCAAAACTGGGTGTGGGTATCACAAGATTTACCCACAGTTGGTGTGGTCTGATCACAAGGGTGAAGCATTGCAGTGAACATGATCACCTGAGGTGTATTCTGGGCAGGGTTGCCAGATTTCCAGCCCCCCAGGTAGGGACAAAAAAGAAAAAAAAAAGAAGGTCTCTCACGGCAAGTGAAGACCAAAAAAAAAAAAAAAAAAGGTCTTTAATGCGGAACTAGCTCTGCACTAAACACGGAGCTTCTCGTGTTTAATGCATTGCAGTTCCGCATTCAACACAAGTAGCTCCGTGTTTAGTGATTTTTGATTGGCCTGTATACCGGCATATGAGCCAATCAAAAGAACACAAGAAGCTCCGTGTTTAGCAATTTTTGACTGGCCCGTATGCCAGGTATACGGGCCAATCAAAAAAAAACAAAAAAAAAACAAACAAAGCAGAGGCTGGCCGGGATTTTAACCGGCAGGGCGGGACTCGGGACAGTCCCGCCCAAATAGGGATGTCTGGCAACCCTGATTCTGGGTGAAATAGTAAAGAACACAGAACATTAATCTTGTTAAACAAAAAACATCTTTATTAAATAATCACATATGACATAGGCAATCTTACATTTGTATAAATGAAAAACAACCACACTGACAATTTTAGTTGCAAACATTATACATCACAGACCCTGTCGAGACAACTGTAATTGCAAACATTAGACATCATTTATAATCTAGCCAGTCATTGTCAGTTAAGTATTACATAACTCATTCAACTCCTGCCTTCTTTTAAACCTTGCGCCTCCTCTGTATGTATTGTTCCTGCAATTCCCATTTTTCCTGTGTAATTTGCTCCTTCCCTTTTCTAAAGCTCCCAATTCCAGTTGTTTCATCTCTGTTATTATATTCACTACCTCTAGAAAGTTGGTTTAGACTTTGATTTCCATTTTCTGGTAATTTTTTTTTTTTGGCAGCCACATAATTAGACTCACTATGTCTAGATAATTCCTATTCTGTATCATAGCTCAAAAAAATCATTTCCTTAATTACACCAGTCTGCTCACCCAGTATTTCTGACAGAGCAGTCTGCAGGAAATCTTTAAGGTCTGCCAACTTATTACACTCCCTGAAAATATGTTCCCAGTTACCTCTTTTTCCCCATCACATCTGCAACATTTCCTGCCTACTTGGGGTATAAAAATACCTATGTAAACACTTCCAAGCAAAGATCCTAAATCTTCTAGACTTTTGTTGCATATTTGGGAGATATGCATATATCCCACCATTGTCTCTTTAATTGCTTATCCAGTCTCTCTTCCCAATCCTTTCTAAGCTCATCTGATTGATTCTTATAGTTGTCATGCAATATTTTATATGCTCTACTAATTATTATTTTTAAAGGCAGCTGTTCTAGATTCTATTAAAACTCTACCAGTGCTGGTCTTTCATTTAGGACTCCCCCTATTTCTTTCTCTTTGCCTATACTCTGATATGAATCCTTAATAAGGAATGCAATCTGCAGTCCAAATAAATTCTTGGTGTCTTCCCATTCTATTACTTTTCCCTTTCTAGTTATTTGCTCCCAATATCTTGGATCTTTTGCCAGAATCTTTTTTCTCCATTCCCATGCTGGCTTAGTTCTTAAAGTATTTTCTGCTACTTTATGAATACAATATTTTATATAATTATTGTCATTCTCCTTAGGGGTATTCATCCAAAATCCCAGTCTCTCCTTGTTTCTTGAGCTTCTCCCCTGTATCATCATCATTTCTTTCCACTTTGAATTATAGTTTTCTGCTTGTGCTATGAAAAAGAGGCTTAACTGTGTTGCTCTAAAATACCCCTTCATATTGGGTAATCCTAGTCTGCCTTGTTCTATTGGAAGAATAAGCTTATCCCACTTGACTCTTGCCATCTTCCCCTCCCAGGTAAAATCCTTCAGCTCTCTTTTAATTCCTATCCACAACTTCTCCTCTGGTTGATAAAAATATGCCTGACTCGTGTACACTAAAAGGACTAAAACATTTTAAGTGCTTGTATCTCACTATTCATATCCATATAGCAAAGCTTCCAGTTTCTCAGTTTTGGTATTATCTTCTGTTTAGTCTCCTCACACATATCCTTAGCTGTTACAATGGAGTCATTTTTAATCCATACTACTAAATACTTAATTTTATCATGTCCACATAAATATCAATATTGCTGGACCAATTTGTGTGTGTGGGTACATAATTTACCGCTATTGCCTTTGTTTTAGCTTCATTAATTTTGTATCCTGAGAATATTTGAAACTGTTTTTAAATGTTCCACAGCATGGTAATGTCTCTTTCTGGTTTTTCCAAGTATAAAATAATATCATCTGCAAACAGAGCCAGCGCTTCTTGGCTACCATACCAATTATATCCCTCAATTTCTGAGTCCCTTATTGTCTTTGCCAATGGTTCTAAATATAATGCAAACAACAAAGGGGAAAGAGGACACCCCTGCCTGGTTCCTCTGCTCATGCAGAAATTATCAGAGAAGACCCCACCGACTTTAATTTTTGCCACTGATCCCTCATATATTCTCCTTATTAACCTTATAATTTTATCAAAAAAAGCAACTGCTGCCATTGCCATTCTCATGAAGTCCCAGCCTACTATGTCAAAAGCTTTCTCTGCATCAAGACCTACCAACAACAGTGGTATTTTCTTACATTCTATTTCCCTCTGGGTCATCAGTGTTCTGTTAATGTTATCAAATGTTTGCCTCCCCTCCACAAAACCATATTGATCCATATTTATCAATTTTGGCATCACTTTTGCCATTTTTATCCATTATAGACATAAACACCTTATAATCATGGTTTAGTATTGAAATGGGTCTGCATGAAGCTGGACCTGATGGATCTTTACCATCTTTAGAAATTATAGCTACCAAAACTTTCTTCCAGGATGTTAATACTTCTCCTCTGAAGATACTGTTAAACAGAACCTTCCAGATCTTTATCAGTTTTTCCCTCCTAGCTTCCAAACTTCCACAAGAATACCATCTATTCCTGGGGGCTTTCCCGTACATTGGTTATATATGACCATTGTTATCTCATCTCCTCCTAGCCTGTTAGTAATTGAGCCTCATCTACCTCTAACCTCAGCATATTTAGTTCATCCATAAACATTTCCATTTGTACCTTTCCTTGATTTCCATATTTCTCTGCTTTATGCAGACTTTTATAAAATTTCCAAAATATTTCTAATACTTCTACAGGACATCTTGTTATCTTCCTTGTTATGTGTTGCCTAAGCTTGGTGACAGCCCTTTTTACTTTCTGTTGCCTGAGTCATTGTGCTAAAAGTTTTTGTGCTGTAGAGTTATTATCAAAAACAGTTACTTGACAGCAGACTTTCTAAACTCATGCATATTATCGAAGTAGTCCCTTATTTTCTATTTAGCATTCTGCACTCATAGCTGGCCTTAGGCATAGGCCAACTAGACAGCTGCCTGGGGCACTGCACTAGCAGGGGTGCTTTTCCAGTAAACTGGATGATGTAAATAAACCAGGATGGGGGCACCAGGTGGTGGTGGGGGCTGCCCTTTTGCCTAGGGCACCATTTGACCTAAGGTGGACCCTCTCTGCAGTTGCTCTTCTTCCTGTTTTGTGGGATTTCCCCCTATTTTGCAGTACTTTAATATTCATCAGTCCCTCTAAATAATTGTAGTTACACCTAAACCATATCTCCCTTTTCTTTATCTCCACCCTAGTTTTAAACTCCACTTTAATTTTATCCCACTCCTTAGCTGTATTTTCAGAAGAAATGTCTATCTTCTCCAATAGCTCCTAAATAATTTTTAAAACCCATTCCTTAAATTCCTCTCTTTTCAATAGATAGGTGGGAAAGCCCCAGTATATCATTTTTATTTCACTACCTTGTGTTTTTATCTTAGTTATTAATGGCACATGATCTGAAATAGTTATTGGGTACATTTTAAGACTTTCAATTAAATGCATATGTTCCTGTGAGATATAAATTCTATCTAGCCTAGCCCAGTTTTTGTATCTTGGAGAATAATATGTAAATTCACACTGAACTCCTAGTACTGAATTCACATCTTCCATGCCAAACATTTTTATAATTTTTTTCAAAAATCTACCCTCCTTTGTTATATTTCCCTTCTGCCCCCCTCGACACATCTTCACTGTTACAAACCAAATTTCATTCCCCACCTATAAGTAATATTCCTTGCTGAAAGCTGATTATTTCTACCAGAATTTTTTAAGCTCCATTATAGCAGTTTTAGGTGAAATATAAATACATGCCCCTGTAATTCTCCTCCCTTGCCAGTATCCCCTTAGTACTACTTACCTTTTTTCCTTTCCTATCACTATTGGAGCTCCTCTTACAATTAATATAAGTACTTCTCTTTTCCTCAGCCCCAGGTATTCCACTGAATAACCATCCTGAAAACCTTTCTTTATCAAATTCACATGTTCAGTTCTTTTCAGGTGTGTCTCCTGTAGCATAGCTATTTGCACTCTACATTTTTAATACAGTTCACTACTCTTTCTTTTTCTGTATTTATCTGTGAAACCATTCAGATTTAAAGACATTATAAAAAGTGTAATTTTCCGTTCCCACCTTTTATGTATAACTGCTTTTTTTGTTAAATGTGTAGTTCCAGCTTTTATGTTACATGCATATATTGTTTGGCAGCTTGGACTTCTATACAGTTGTTTCTTGTCATATCCATTTGAGCCTATGTCACATCTTACAAAACATTTTGTTTTATTGAAAACCCTCAAGCAAAAAAAAAAACACCCCAATAACCTCAAAAAAACACTAATTTAATATTAACACACAAAACTACGTACAACTTAAAAATGTGAAGTTTTACCATCCTAATAAGAAAAAAAGGTTCTAAATTGATAGCCACACAGATAGACTAGACTTTAACCAAAAATAAAGGTTATTTATGCTAAGACACATGGAACAGCATGTGCTTTTAGTAAGTGTTGTCTAGTTTTGTCTTATCTTTATTGCTCTTCCAGCTGAGAAAACACTTGAATGCTTTCAGTAAACACTTTCTCCAAGCCATTTCTCTTTATCAGATTGTCTTCTAGGGGCATGCAAACCAGACACAAAACTGCTTAGGATATATTGTTTACCAGAAAAAAGCCTTATAATATTCAATATTCTTTTTTGTTTACTTGCTTTCTATTAAAACTTGCTTCTGGATAAAGCCAAGTGTCTTAACCTAGTCATTCCCCTGTGCAAGCATGAGAAAAAGCATGTTAATTTATCTTTTGTCATGCTCTCTTGACCAAACCTTTCTTCTTTCCCCTCTCCTTTTTTTCATTTTTTACACTTCATTGCTGCAGTGCCTAAATATCTTAAAGCTGAACAAGAAAAAAGACAGAAGAAAGGAGAAACAGAAAAACCAAAAGCACCTGTTTATATTAATATCCCCATAAGATTTAAAAATAACTGAGAAAACTTTACTTCATAGCTTGCAAAGAAAGTCATGCACCATTAAAATAGTAACATTAAGAAAAAAATTGTTTTACTTGCAGTTGACTTTCTTCTTCCTCTTCCCTTTCCCAAGTATTTTTCTGAAGACTAATGACATGAAGTAGGACATATGCTTTAGAGTCCCCTACAAATTTAACAAAATCCACAAAAATCCAATATTTCCAAATCTTCTTGTTCTGCTATGTTTCACAAGTATAATTATTGGTTTGTAATCCCACATTTGTCAGTTTCCAAGTTACTGATTTTATTCCCAGAACATTAATAACATTAAGCACGGCATATGTTTTAAAATCCCCTACAGGTTTAACAAATTCCAAGGAAGTCCCATATTTTCAGATTTTCTTGTTCTGTCATGTTTCACAAATATAACTATTGCTCTGTTGCCCCACTTGTCAATTTCCAACTTACAAGCTTTATTCCTGTTCATCACTATCTCCCAAATCCTGTCTCTGTTTTATTTCCAACGTATTCTCGAGTCTTCTAGCCGACTCTTATGTTTTCCTCTTTCTCTCAGGCATTTTATGTTGAAACAGTGGAAAAGATTTCAGAGGCTTAGTCTCTCTATAGTCCTTATCACCAGAAGGACAATAAACAGAATCTCTTTCTGTTTCACAGCTCACCCCTTGTTGGACAAACTTTTGTATTTCTTACTTAGCATTTACTTCATCAAAAAATGACTTTCTCCCTCCAGGGAAAAAATATTTTGAAGATAGCTGGGTACAGCAGTATGAATCTCACAATTGCTTCTCGATATTCCCTGAATAATGGAATATATTTACTTCTGTTCTGCCTGATGTATAATGAGTAGTCATGCTCCACAAACATTGTGCTCTCTCCCACTTTTAGTGCTTTGTCCTTCTGCTACAGTTTTGTCAGACTCAACTCCTTCTGCTGGTAATATTCCATATTTACTTTAAAGGTCTAGGTTGCTTTCTCATAGCCAGGTTTGGAGCATACACAAGATATGCCCTTGCAATTAACAGTTCCTCTTGTGGAATGCCAGTCCAGTTGCTTATTTGTGCTTCATAAAATTAATATAGTCTGTTCCAGCATCTCTGGTACAGAAGAAAATTTCAGGTTTTCCCTATGTGCTCTGTCTTCTAATTTTATTATTTTTTTAAACATCTCTTCTTGTGCCATCTCATATTCAGCCAGCCTATTCTTCATTTCAACCTCTGAGTTTTGCAGTTTTATAATCTCATCTGAATATCTGTTTAAAGCTTCTTCCATTTTATCCTGCCTTTTATTGTTTGAGTTGATATAATCCATTAGTGTTTCATTTATTTTAATCAGGTCTGTATGCAGTTATCTTATACTTTCCTCTAGGTTACTGGAAGTCATGTCTGGAGCTTGAACTGCTTTTTGCTGAACAGCTGCAGTACTTTTTCCAGTCACTTTTTCTTTGTCACCTTTTGTAGCTGATTTTCCTTCAGGTCCTCTTTATTTCTGGGCATCCAGGAAGTGCACTTACTAGCCAGTTACTTAAATTTACCCAGAAATCTATGCACACTGGCCTCCTTTGCTAAGTTTCTGTTTTTATACTGGGAGAGCTAGAATTAAGCTGTTACTCAATGTGCAGCCATCTTGGAAGTCCAAAATCCTACAGATCTTTATCACTTTCTTCCCTCCTAATTTCAAACTTCCGAAGGAATACCATCTGTTCCTGGAGACTTTTCCTGATGATTGATTATACATCATTGTTTTTATCTCATCACCTCCCATCTTAACTGTTAGCTGTTGAGCCTTGTCTGTCTCTAACCTTGATATAATTAAGTTTTCCATAAATATTTCCATTTGTACCCTTTCTTCATTTCTACATTTCTCTGCTTTATGTAAATTTTCATAAAATTTCCAGAATATCTCTAAAACATCTATAAAATCTATGGTTATTTTTCTACTTATATGTTCCCCTAAGTTTGGCAACAACCCTTTCAATGTTCTGTTGCCTAAGTTATTGTGCTAAAAGTTTTTGTGCTTTGGAGTTTAAAAAAATAGTTGCTTAACTGCAGTCTTTCTAAGCTCATGCTTATCATCCAGATACCTCCTTATTTTTTTCTTTAGCACTATACATTTGCCTAGCCTCCTGTTGTTCTGAGAGATTATCCTTATTCTAATACTTTAACCTTTGTCAGCCCCTCAAAGTAATTTTTATTACTTCTTAATCATATCTGTTTCTCTTTTACTTCAACACTATTTTAAACCCATTTTCAATTTATCCTAGTCCCTAGCTATAACTTCTGAAGATATTTCTATTTTTGCTAATAACTCTCTATAATTTCCACTATCCATTCCTTAAATTCCTCCCATTTTTACCATGTAGGTGAGAAAGCGCCAATGTATTATTTTTACTTTGTTACCTTGCATTCTTATCTTAGTTTTTATTGCTACATGATCGGAAATAGTTATTGGATGTGTGTTGAAGTTTTCAATTAAATCCACGTTCCTATAAAATATAATTTCTATCTAGTGTAGTCTATCCCAGTTATTGTACCTTGGGGAATAATATGTAAATGCTGTCCAGATTTTTACTACTGAAATCACATCTTCCATATCAAATGTTTTATAAATGTCTTCTGAAATCTATACTCTTTTGTTATATTGGCCCTCCTAGGTCCCTCTGATATTCCCTCACTATTGCAAGTCAAATTCCAGTGTCCACCTATAAATAATATCTCCTGTGAAAACTGATTATTTCTTCCCAAAATTTCTTAAGCTCCATAATAGCAGTTTTTTATGGAATAAAAATACATGCCATTGTAATCCTCCTCTCTTTCCAGTAGTCCCTTACTACCACAAATCTACCATTTTTGTTTTTCCCTCATATATCACTATTGGAGCTCCTCTACCAATTAGTGTAATTCCCTCCTTTTCCTCTGTTACTGATATTCTGCTGAATATCCATTCTGAAATCCTTTCTTGTCAAATTCACACACTCATTTCTTTCAAATGTGTCACCTGCAACATTGCTATTTGCACTCTGCACTTCTTAATATACTTAAATACTCTTTACTTTTTATATATACCTGTAAGACCATTCACATTCCAAGATAATATGGACAGCATAGCCATCATGATAAAAAGCTATTGTCCCCACCTATTATATATGACAGTTTTTTTGAATGTGTATTTCCACCTTTTGTGTTACATACACATACTAATGTTTGACATGCTGCTCTTTTGTATAATTGTTTCTTCTTATCTCCATTTGAACCTTTGACACATTTTCAAGACTTTTTGTTTTAATAAAAACCCTTAAACAAAAAAACTATATGAAACACCCCATCCCCATTAAATTGGAACAGACACACAAAACTATGTACATCTTCAAAAAAAGAAGTTATGTCTTACCATAACATTCCATCTGTGTTGTTAATCTTCATCCATTCATTACTGATGGGTTATCGGTTCTGTCCTCGGAACCAAGCCAGCCAAATATCAAGCTCGCATCAGCCAAAAACTCTTGAGCCAAGGTCCTACCCAGAATGATCTGTTCCCTGTTACCTCAGATCAAGTTTGCAGGTTGATAGATAAAAGTAGAGGCTACCTCTGGTCATAACAGACCTACAATAAAGGAGTATATGAGCTCAACCAGGAACCTCTGGAGGGGGACGGAGGGTGGGAAGTAATGAATGAATGAAGATCAACAACACAGATGGAACATTATGGTAAGACATAACTTCTTTATCTGATGTTGTTAATCTTTGTTCATTCCTTACTGATGGGACAGAGTCCCCAGCTACATGTATCCCTGGGTGGCCCTCATGAAAGGACATTCCTGAGCACCATGGAGCCAAAAGACGCTCTACCTCTGGAGGCCAAGTCCAGTTTGTAATGAGGAATAAAGGTATGAGGTTTGGCCCAAGTCGCCGCTGAGCAAATATCATTGAGGGAAGCCTTAGCATGGAAAGCTGCTGAAGTTGCCACAGACCTTGTAAAATGTGCTTTCACTCTGTGAGGCAAGGTGACATTGTTTTTGTTGTAGATAAAGGTAATACAATTTTTCAGCCATGAAGCCAATGTAACTTTTGAGACAGGATGACCTCATCTAGGTCCAGAAAAAGCCAGGAACAGTTGGTCTGATTTACAGGTAGATTTGGTTCTGTCCAGATCAAATCGTATTTGCCTATGAACATCCAAGGAGTGCAGGCAATATCTCCCTTGTTAGAGTGGTTAGGAAAGAACACTGGAAGGTCAATAGATTGTTTAATAGACTGCTCTGACACCACTTTTGGTAGAAAGGAAGAATTAGTTCTCAGTAATACCCTATCCTTATGGAAGATAAGATTGGGAGGTTTGATGCATAAGGCTTGAAGTTCTGACAAGCATCTGGCCGATGTAATAGCAATCAGAAACAAAGTTTTTCCAGAGAGATATTTTACATCACATGAAGACACAGGTTCAAAGTGGGGGGGCTGTTAGTGCTTCCAGAAACAATGCCAAATCCCAAGGTTGTACCGGTTCTCTAAAGGGAGGTTTTAAGTGGATAACTCCTTCAAGAAAGTTTTACAGAGTCTATGTAACATAAGCGAAGAATCCTGAAAACCAATGTGAAAATTTGAAATGGCAGCTAAATGCACATGAATAGTAGAGGCAGATACCGCAGAATGGAAAAGATGTGATAAGTAATCCAAAACCACCAAAACTGGAGCTAACAAGGGGTCTAATTGTCTATTCGCTGCCCATAGAGAAAACCTTTTCCATTTATTGAGATAGATTAGTCTGGTGGACGATTTATTAGATGCAATAAGACTATTCCACACAGGGGACAAGAGGTTTTCCTGCCTGGCAATCATTGGAAGTGGAGAAATCAAGCTGTCAGTTTCAGGGTTGTTAGATTGGGGTGAGTCAGACCCTGCGGATGGGAGATCAACATTGGGGATGGATTGAGGATCCATGGTTGATCTAGCAGGTGAGACCAGAGGAAGGGGAACCAGACTTGTCGAGAGCAATATGGAGCAATGAGGATCACTTTGTTTTTCAACTGTTGTACTTTCTTCAGAAATTGGGAGATGAGGGGAAGAGGAGGATAAGCATAAAGTAGACCTGAGGGCCAAGCGTGGACTAGAGCATCTCTCGGTGACTGTCCCCGAGGGGGGATCCAGGCAAAATAGTTGCTGCAGTTGTAGTTGGTTGGGGAGGTGAATAGGTTGCAGCAAGGCTGGCCCCAGCAGTTGAAGATTCTTGCCGCTATCATAGGGTTGAGGGACCACTCATGAGGTTGTAGAATGCACCTGCTCAATTTGTCTGCTATCGCATTGGAGGTCTCGGGAATGTGCGTTGCAATTAAAAAGTGGATGGAAGCTATCATCCATTGCCATATTCTCAAGACCTCTAGGCATAATGGGTAAGATCTGGTGCCCCTTGCTTGTTGATGTACCAGACCACTGACATGTTGTCTAACCGGATGGCAATAGTCCCTTATGGAAGGATGGAATGAAATGCTTGCAATGCTAGTAGCACTGCCCTCAGTTCTAGGACATTGCTATGCAAAAGGGCTTCTGTCTCCAACCAGGTGCCTTGGACTGAGTTTCCCTGACATAGCCCCCCGCCAATCAGGGAGGCATCCGTGGTCACCATGGCTTTCGGTTGATGAGGGCTGAAGGTTTGAGACCATTTTTGGGATTTCGAGATGTCCACCAAACTAAATCTTGCTTGCATCTCTGAGTTACACTTATCTGAAAAGACAGATGTTGTACAGGGTACCACTTGAGTGAGAAGTAACAACTGAAGGAGCATCATGTGGAATCTGGCTAGAGGAACAATGGTGATTGAGGCTACCATTGACCCCAAGAGTTGGAGTATAGCTCGAGCAGGGAATTTGCAGTGAAAGAGCAGCAGTTGAACCTGTTGCCTTATTCTTTGAAGCCTGTGGTCCGGAAGAGATGCTGTGCAATTTCTCGTGTCCAGCAGTACCACTATAAATTCCAAAGACTGAGCTGGAGTCATGTTGAATTTCTCCCAGTTTATAGTGATTCCCAGGCTTTGTGCTGCGAGGAGAGTGCAGTGCAGGGCTTCTTCCAGTAGATGCTTGGTGGGGGTGATGAGGAGCCAGTCATCTAGATATGGAAATGCCTGGAATCTTTGAAGTCACAAGCGAGTGATAACCACTGCCATGCATTTGGTGAACACTCTGGGGGCTGTAGAGAGGCCAAAAAGCAGAGCTAGAAATTGGTAGTGACTGGCTCCTATGCAGAAGCAGAGGCATCTTCTTGAGCATTTGTCCATTTTTATGTGGTAATACGCATCCTGAAGATCTACAGAGCACATCCAATCATCTTCTTCCAGAAGTGGAAAGATAGACTGAACCATGACCATCCAGAATTTCTCTGTTTTTACAAATTTGTTCAGTGTGCTGAGATCTAGAATTGGTCTCCAGTCCCCTTCTTTTTTGGCACTAAAAAGAACCTTGAGTAAAAACAGGATCCTATCTGGTCTGGGGGGACCATCTGGATGACTCTTTTTTTGTAGCAGCTTTTGGATTTTGTGTGCTGCTGCTTCCCTTTGACTGGGTGGAACATCGGGTGATACTCTGGATGAGATTGGACAAAGATGGAAGGGGATGCAATAGCTTGTGGACATTATCCATTGTACCCAATAGTCGGTGGTTATATTTTGCCAGGCCGCAGGGTACAAGGACAATGACCCCGACTGCTTCCAGAGGTGAGCAGTTGGGCAACGCTTCAGGAGTACTGATAGGGTTGGCCAGACAAAGAATCTCTGGAACCCCAGTTTTGTGGATCTCCTCTGCCCCAAAAAGGGCATCTTCCATTGGAGTTTCCCCCTCTGCCACTAGGGGAGCACTTGGCACATGTGTCCCAGAAAGAGCCCTGTGATTTCCTGTGCCACATCTTCTCACTCCTCTGATTTCTGGAGTAGAATCGTTGAGGAGTGGAGTGTCTGACACCAGTAGCAGACAGGGTCTTGCCATCTTGTTCTCACCTTGCCAGCTTATCTTTCACTTTAGGGCCAAACAAAGAAGCAGCCTCAATGGGGGCATTCATGAAGGAAGCCTTAAAGGAGTCCACAAAGTCACAAAGGCACATCCAGGCATGTTGTCTGGTGACTATACCCGCGCATGCTGCTCTAGCCGCTACTTCCATTGCATGAGAAATAAGATGCATGGAAGAGCTAGAAATGGACTCTAGGGTGGCTATCTGATAAGCCACATTGTCACGGACCTCATCAGAAACAGCTCCTGCCAAGGTTTCAGAGAGTTGGTTGATAAGATCCCTCTGAAGCCTGGTAAAATGTGCCAAATAGTTCAAAGACCTTACGGCAAAGGTCAATGAAGCAAACACATGCTTCCCTAGTCTGTCTATCACCTGGGACTCCTTGTTGGGTGGATGGATAGTTTGGTTCTCTTCTGCCAAATTCTTCTTAGTTGCAGCTGCCACCACCATGGTATCTACTGGAAGACCTCGTGACCAATGGGGATGCTCAGCTGGGGGGGGGCAATAAGATTTTATCAGACCTCCATGGTATCACTTCTAGGATGTTAGGAGCCTTCCATGCATGCTGGATGATGAGCTGGACGAGCTCATTGGCCGGCGGGGTAACCCAGGAGGTAGGGGGCTGGGCACAAAAGGCCTGCAGGAATATGGATTTCTCAGAGGAAGGATTAGAGGACTTCCAGTCACCCCTCTGCCTAAGGATCTTGAGGATATCACCAAAGGACACCTCATCAGAGGGTGACTGCTGTGGGGACCCTTCCCCATCATCAAAGTCCATATCTTCAGTCAATGACTCCTCAGTGGAGTCCATGTGCTTCCTCTTGCATGACGCTTTGTGGGGTACTTCCTCAGTGGGAGGTTCTGGGGAAGACTGCAAAGAGGGGGTCTCCTGAGGAGGAGGAACCTGAGGCCCTTGTGCCTGATGTCTGGCAGTTGTGGCTTGTGAGAGTTGTGGCACAGAGGGGGGAGGACTCTGACATGTGGGGTTTGTCAGCCGAGGCAAGTGCCCTCTCCATGGCCTGAAAGGATGGCCTGCCCAAGGAGGGATGGGAACCCGGAACCAAGCATGACAACCTTGTAACCAGGGTCACACCCCACCCCAACGAGCCAACTCCCAGACCAGGAGTCTCAAGAAGGCTGTGAAGGGTGAGAGAGGGGGATTCCTGGAGGGTGCCATAGGAAAAAATCAGCATGGAGCCAAGAATGCCCTCCCCCACAGCACAGCCACTGGACTGAGAAGAGCCTGATGCCCAGTGCACTGAGCCACAAGTATGACTCCGGTTCCAAAGTGAGATCCACTATTGGAGTCGGAGGAAGGGAAGCTGCTGTCAGCATAATGGGCTTCAATACTTGGGTGGAAGTCGAAGGAGGAGTGTATGTTGGAGTTTGAGGAGATATGCATTCACCTGAGGGAGGGAACATGGATTTCAATGGTTGAGAGAGACCTCTGGCCACAAGCAACTGGTCAACAAGCCGCAACACATCATGCTCAGAGGGGCTCCTGGTCGACCTCATAGAGAGATCAGAGGGTGATTCTGGCCTTTCTAGTAAAGGACTGTATTGGTTACCAACGAATGGATCCAAGGAAGGAGAGTACTTAGTCCTTGCTAATTTGAGAGGTGCAGAGCCCGGAACCGAGTGTGTCTGCACTGAAGAAAATGGTGTGGAAGTAGTCTGCACCAATGATGTCAGTGCTATAGAAGTTGAAGGTGTCTGCACCGTAAAAGCAAATGTCTGCACCGATGGGTACAGTGCCATCGAGGAAAGTGTCTGCACCAGTAACAATGACGGTGCCAAAAAGAACTGCACTGATGAACATGTCGGTGCTGAAAGTGTCTGCATCGTGGAGGACAGTAACGTCATACTCGGAGCCGAAGGGGATTGTACCAACAGTGCCAAAGGGGACTGTACATGCATGGACGGTGCCGGTAAGGGCTGTGATGGAACTGTCAGAGCCATAATTGTCTGCACCGGGAACTCCGGTGCCTTTGTCGATAAGGAGGACATAGCTGGGGCAAGAATCAGTTGGGGTGGTGCCGAGCCTGGAGCCGACAGAGTTACAGGTGGCAGCGCCAAAGTAGTGGTCAATTTCACCTTCTTATGAGTCGACTCCCTATGATCTTCAGAGGGAGATGAAGTGAGCAACCTCAATGAGGAAGAGGAAGAACACCTCTTGTGGGGTATAGCAGGGGGTGTGAGCCCTCCAACCCAGAAATAGCCTCACAGAAAGGAGATTTGAGAAGATCTTTCAAGATTAATTTGTTCTTTCTCTCATTAAGAGTCCTGGTCAAAACATTTCTACAGATCCCAGACGGGGGATCCACAGTAAGGTGAGAGACATTCCCACAATAGACACATAAGTCATGGCCATCGGAAAGTGGTAACTTACAGCCACAATCCTTACACTGCTTAAAACCAACACTACTTTTCTTGTCCAACATAATGATGTGGAGAAGAAGAACATTACCAAAAGGAAGAGGAAAGGCTACCCAAATGGGTAAGAAGAGAGAAGGAAAAAGGATTACCAATGTTGGTAATGAAGAATTACCTCAAAGGTAAGAAAAAGGTAATAAAGAGAAATAGACTAAAGGGAGAGAGTCTTAAGTATACGATAGGGTAGTTGAATATTAGCAGAAACTGCTTGAAAAAATTTAAAGTGGAAACTGATCTATAAAACTTTCAAAAATTAGACACTTAGCTGAAGAGATTGGCTTGACATGGCTGTACAACAACGTGGCAAATGAGATCTGAGGTAACAGGGAGAAGAGCATTCTGGGTAGGACCTTGGCTTGAGAGTTTTTGGCTGACCCGAGCTTGATATTTGGCTGACTTGGTTCTGAGGATGGAACCGATAACCCATCAGTAAGGAATGAATGAAGATTAACAACATCAGATCATGAAGTTTAACACTCAGATTCATGACTGCACCTACACGCATTATCTAACCTAAAATTAAGATTACCCATGCTAAAGTGCATGCTGCAGCCTGTGCTCCCACTTACACTGATTGAAGTCTGTTCTTTTCTTATATCTTTTCCCATTCCAGATATGAAACAACATCTATACATTCAGAAAACATTAACTTTTAGCTCTAACAACAAGTGTACTGTCCATCTGTAAATGTACACTGTTCTATTGACTGCATTAAAGTATTAAGGCTGCTGTGGAGGTTGTTACCTCTTATTCACTTCCCAAAATTTCAAACTTACTTTTTTCACTGAACTGCTTGTCATTGTGTCTTTGTATTTTGCATTTCCCTCAGCAAAGAATACTCAGAATTCTCAATATTAACTGCTTGGACCTTGCAGACAGTTTATCTCTGATTTCCTTACACCTTTGAAAACATGATGCTTAGCGACTACTCTAAATTTTACCTGCATGTAATCCTTACTGTTGCCCTTGTGACCTGTCATATGGCTAGAAAAGAACTGCATGCATTATTCTGCTTACCCAGTTTAATAAATAATTAAATAAATAACACAGTTTCAGAAATATCAATAAGAGGGGTTATTTATGAGCAATACATTTTTTTGGGAAATGCTTGGGATTATTAGAATTGTTACTGTTGAGGATTCTAAAAAAGTTCAATTGTTTTATGTGGTTTTTGTGGAAACACATTGACTGTAACAAGGCATGAGAATTAACTGGATGAGAAACAATGCCGTTTGGAGCAACAGCAAGAGATGATTGGAAGCTTGTGAAGGAAAAAAGGGTAATATAAGATGAAAATGTATAGTTGAGGTCAGAAATTTTTAATGCTGCTTTTGTATTTCCTGGCATCCATGAACATTAGACATGGGAGACAAGACCTGGGGAATATGATGAATCAGTAGATTTTTCCAGGTTTCATGTTTCAAAATGAGCCCGCTTCTTAGTAGCATGGTCTACTTGGTGCTGTCTGCAGCATCTCCCAAGATGCTCAAGTGTGTACATAGGATTTTACTTACAAAGATATATTTTTGTTAACCAAGGTGTTGCACTAATCCACCTACACCATATTCAGATTTGGTATGGTGGAAATACAATCAAATAAGCAATACATTTTAATCAATATCAATATAAAAGTTATTATGCAAGCACAGGCATGCAGAGAAGTATATCAGAATAATATGTCACATAAATGAACATAGTAATAAGCAGATATGGTACAAGAATTCAGTCAGTTAAAATCAGTAAGATGAGCACCTGCACACTATCATAACATCATACAGTATAGGTTCATAGGTAGGTACTAGGCTATCGGCCCAAGTGCCTACATAAGCCTAGCCAGCAAGGTTACATAGCTTACGCCACCCAAGAAAGTTATTTTCTTGTGCCACTGTCCAACAGAGACACAGAAGTGATCTGCAGGGTGTATTTCCTATTTCCCATCCACTCATCAAGATTTTTCTTGAAGAGTGCTAATGAAGAACTTTGCTTGACATAGATGGGTAGCTTGTTCCAGAGTATAGGAAGTCTCTGGGACAGGAATCTATCCCTCCAGCATGTCCTGTTTATTGTGGTGATCAGGTTTAGGTCCCTAGAGCGTGTAGCTTGGAGGGATTGGGATTTCTTTAGGTGTAGCATGTCCAACAGCTCTGGGTTTGACATAGCTTTATATGTTAGGCAGAGATCACCTCGGAGTAGGCGATATGTTACGGAGTAAAGCTGGAGTTTTTTGAGGTGGTCAGTGTAGGGCAATTGTTTGAGGCTAGTAATCCTCTTTGTGAGGTACTTCTGTGGCCTTTCCAGCTGCTGCAGATGTCTTGTGAGGTACATTCCAAAAGGGGCATTGTACTCTATAATGGGTCTAATGAGTGACGAGTGGAGGGGAACAATGATCTCTTTTTTTCCTGGATGAGAACCCTTTTATGATGAGGTGTGCCAGGTAGAAGGACTTCCTGACTACTGTGGCGATGTGACTATCAAAGGAGAGACTACTGTCCACCTGGGTCCCAAGGTCTCTTATCACGCATTTGGTGTTAAATAGATTGCTACCTATGTGGTAGTTCATGGGTACAGATGTTTTACCAAAGGGGATGACACTGCATTTTTTTGCAGACAAATAATATACAAAGAGTAAAATATATGTAGTACACACTATTGTTGGGTATGGGATGTGAAGGAGAGTAAGGCATGAACAAAATAAGGGAAGGAAGGAGATAAAAATTAGAAAAAAATAAAGTGGGGTGGGGGTGTGACACCCCTGCACTGGCCCAGTAATCAAGGAGCCTCAATCCTCACCACTGGCAACAGTGGGGAATGGACACACTGGGAGGATGATAAGTACACATCGTAAATTACAATTTACCTTAAGAACACACAGAGATCACAGTCAGCCTGGGGCTGGTTTCTCCCTCTTTCTCCAGATACCCAATAAGATTCACCACTGGCACAGCTAAAGAGATGAGATCTCAGCTGAGAGCCCAAGCTAAGACTTCCAGCACCCTCTCTGTCCAACCAGTGTTTCGTGTCCCTGCCCAAACAGCTGACACACACACACACACACACACACACACACACACACACACACACACACACACACACACACACACACACACACACACACACACACACACACACACACACTTTGAGATTTGATTTACACACACACACACACACACACACACACACACACACACACACACACACACACACACACACACACACACACACGGGAAACAGTGGCACAGGTTTACTTGCTCTGCCCCTTTCTGCCCAGACTACAAGGTAGTTGTCACTGCCACCAGCCAGCTCCTTATCAGCTACTTTAAGACCCTTAGCAAAGGGTGTCCAATTTTACTGTGGAATGTTACTATTAATCCAAATGGTAGTTTGACCAAGGGCCAGGCTAGGAGTGGCCTATATAGTGTCACCAAATAGATATGCAAGTACTCTAAGAGCTTAAATATCTCTAAACAGACTAGCCACAATTGAAAGGTTTAAATATATTTAATAATAAATAATACGAGAACAAGACAATACTCAGTAAATAATCAGTTACACCAGCGTTCAAAATCACAGGAAATATTTAAAACAACATTGCAGGACAGTCTCAAATAAATAAAGAAAACATCTAATCTGTACTTTACTATACTCCTATCTGAATCTAAAAGAGTTACTATGCCCTAAAAACTTACTTGCAGAACAGCAAGGAGGCAGAAGTGGTAAATGGATGTTTCCAGGTCAAAGACATAATACAAAATGCCCTGTCACTCTCTCGGAGAGTTCTTAAATTAATATCAAATATTACTGCTGGGATACTTGCAGCATGACATCACTATTGGTCACCTGACTTTAGTTCCCAAGCTAAACTCCCATTGTAGTATTTAGCATCTCCCTGTGAAAATACATAGACAAAGGCTTTTGCTCAGAGCTGTGCAGCTGTTGGAAGTCATAAAGCAATAAAAGACTTCCACATCTCAATCCTAGTAGTTATCTCTCTTTCAAGACAATACAAAAAAACTTTTAGCTCTAGACATTGTGTCTGCTACTATACTGAAACTGAAAGATAACATCTTTTATTTATGGCCCAGATGTAAAGTAACTTAACCTGAGCAATTCTTAAGTTTTGCAAGTTAATTTTCTATGTTTCAGTAGGGTACACTATGGATACATCTTTGAAGCTCAGTACTGTACAAACCCTGTTCAACACATACTTTTGTATCAGAAATTTGATACACACATAACATGGTTTACCTTTAAAACCTAGAATCACACTTGTGCGAGTAGTCATATCCTCGCATCGTAAAAACGAAACTGGAAAAAGCGACAGTTTCTAATGTTCGAAAAGCAGCAAATCGAACAGCCGATTCTCTGTTTTTCGAACACAAATGTCGACAACAAAAGTATATGCCATGTAATGCAGGGGGCAAGCCCCCTGTGCCCCCACACCCCCCCTTCTTTACTATTCTAACTTCGAGATCGCACTACAGCGGGGAATGGAACCATTTCCAACTCCCCACTATAGTGTGCTCCGCCCCTAAATGTCGAATGTGCAATGAGCGACTCTCACTGTGCATTCACTCATTGCACATTCGAACCTTCTTCCGTTCGAAGTTTTCAGAACTTGAAAACTGTCTTTCAAACATTTGACGATCGCCCATGTGCAATACGCACATGTAAAGGTAAACCCATAACATACAGTTCTAATCTAGTGGTAACACAAACAATTGCATCATGCTGGTATTCACAAATGACACATAACTATTTACAAAATTCCAGGTAGCTGTGCTGGCCGTATCGCTGTCTGTCACACTTCTGTATAAATCATATTAATATTCACAAATGACATATAATTATTTACAGCATTCCAGCTAGCTGGGCTGGCAGTATTTCCCTTTGTCACACTTCTTCCCCCAAAACTCAAGCTAGTTTTTCAAGTGACCCTTGAGAAATGTTGCTTGAAAAGGTGAGCCTATCTGGGAATACCTTACCCCATTCCCTGTCTTGAGACCCCATCTGGGTTGGCATTGCTAACCCCAGTGCGTGTGCTGCACTGTCATATCATATGCCTACAACCCTAGGCTCCATCTTAGTAACTTGTCATTTTGCTGGCTGGCTCAATGTAGCCATGTTAAGAGACAGTGGTCTGTAACTACAGTGAATTTCCTTCCATACAGATAAGGCTGAAGTTTCTGCAGTGCCCACACTATGACTAGGCATTCCTTTTCTACAGCTGCATAGCATTCCTCCCTGGGTTGGAGCCAATGAATGAGATATATCACTGGGTGGTCTTTTCCCTCTGAGGAAACCTGGCTGAGTACAGCCCCCACCCCATGGTTTGAAGCAACCACCTCCACAACAAATTATTTACTGTAATCTGGACTGACTAACACAGGGGGTCCTCCCAAAGCTTCTTTAAGCTTCTGGAATACCTGCTCACATGCTGGGGTCCACACTACCTTATCTGGCTTGTTTTTCCTTGTCAGGTCTGTGAGGAGAGCAGCTATGGTACTATAGTTGGGGACAAACATTCTGTAGTACCCTGCTGTCCCTAAGAATGACCTCACCTGCTTTTTGGTAACAGGGGCAGGCCATGCCTGAATGGCTTCCACTTTGGCAGGTTCAGGCCTGATCTCACCACTCCAAAAACCCCCAAACTCCTGTAACACTGCTCAGATTTTGAACCTGGGTAGGGGATAGCTGCTGGGACATTGCTACCCTTCCACTGAGATGTCAGTCCGAGCCTCACTGAGGAGATCAGTCACCAGATCCCTCTCAGCCTCCTCCTGCCATCCACTGCAAATACTCAGTACACAAGGGCCTCCCTATCATGGTAAGGTTTCATCATGTTAACATGGTACAGTTTATGCCCCTGCCTCCTGTCTAGCAGTTTTACCATGTAGTTAACATCACTAATCTTCCTTATTACCTTGAAGTGTCCCTCCCAAGCTGCCTGCAGCTTGTTATGTCTGATGGGAATGAGAACCATTACCTGCTGCCCCAAAGGATACTCTCTAGCTCGAGCATTCCTATCATACCAGACCTTTTTCTGCTGTTGGACTTCTGCCAGGTTCTCTTGGGTCAAGCAAATGAGCTCCCTGAGCCTTGTCCTGAAGTTTACGACATATGCCACAACAGACTTCTTGTGGGATTCACATTCAGCCTCTCACTCATCTCAAATCAAATATAGAGGTCTCCTCACCCTATGCCTATACAGCAACTTGAACGGTGAAAAACCTGTGGATTCCTGGAGCACATCTCTGTAAGCAAACAACAGATGGGGCAAATATTTCTCACACTCCCTCTTGAACTGGTCTGTAAATGCTCGTAGCATGGTCTTGAGTGTAGAGTTTAACCTCTCAACAAGACCATTAGTCTGGGGGTGGTAGGGGGTGGTCTTTAGGTGCTTCACCCCACAGTGCTTTCACAGACAAGCCAGCAGGTATGATTTGAAATTGGCACCTCTGTCAGTCAGTAGTTCTTTTGGCAATTCCTGCTGAAAATCTCTAACAAAGCATTTTCCACCTTTTCTGCCTCAATGGAGGATAGGCCACACTTCAGGGTATCTGGTAGCATAATCTACTACCACTATGATATACTTTTTCCCTGTGAAATTTGGGGTACTTAGATGCCCCACAATATCCATAACTACTCTCTGAAATGGCTCCTCAATCATAGGTAAAGGCATCAAAGGAGCTTTCACCTTGTCTCCTGCCTTGCCTACCTTTTGGCACTGCTCACAGGTCTTGCAGTAACCTGTTACATCTCTGGAAATCCCAGGCCAATAAAAGTTCTGCATAATATGTCTCTTTGTATGTTTTATGCCCGTATGACCTACAAAGGGAATATCATGGACTATGACTAAAAGTGCCAGATGATAGGCTCTGGGTACTACCAACTGCTGTATTCTCTCACCCTCTAGCCCTCCCAAAAGGGTCCACTCTCTATACAGTAACCCTTTGTCCCAGTACACAGATTCCTCCTTCCCCTGAGAATCAGGTGCCTCACTAGCCACCTCCCTCAGGCCTTATAATATAGGGTCTGAGAGCTGAGCTGTATCAACTCTTTCTTGTTAACCCTTCCCAGCTCCCCTTCCACAGGAAGCCTGGTATTCTCTGAAAGCAGTGCATCATTGTCAGCCTGGGTACTAATACTCACCTCTGCCCTTGCAGTCACTCTATTTAAGTGAACATCAGTAACCCACAAGCAGCTGTGGCTCACCTTCAGTCTTACTGCTATAGGGTAGCTCCCTCCCTGAAGTAGCCACCTCACCAGTCCTGGCTTAAAGTGTGCTGTCTGTCTGGATCCCCACAGTCTACCAAACCCACATGCTTGTCTCCAAGCCTGATTGTCTGTAACTGCATGCACCCAAGTTACTGCATTATCAAAATCATTCCCTTTCAGGACATCTGCAGGGATATCCTCAAACACACCTACTTGCTGGCTTCCTTTTCCACCCTCCGAGTCAAGGTGAACCTTAGCCAAAGGTATTTGGAATTGGGTCCTTCCTAAAGCTCTGACTGGAGTAAACTGCCGAAGCAAGTAGTTCTCCTCATTAACCATTACAGACTTCACAATGGTTAGGTCAGAGGCTGTGTCTCTCTTATCAATGGCCTCTTTCCCATTTACTAAGATAGGATATAATCTGTTGTGGTAGTTTGGTACCCTTGTTGTCACAGAATAACTGACTGTTAGCATTTTGTCATTCTCACTTACTGGCTCTCCACCTTTTGTTCCCCACCTTGCCTCTGTGGACATCTATATGCTACATGCCCCCACTGGTTGCATTTAAAACATCTAACCCTTGATCCTGGATGTGTACCTTGACAAGTGGCTTCCCCTGCTACTGGAGGAATGTGTTGGGGCAGTCTAGGCTGCCCACCATGGGTTCCCTTAGACCCATGAGTAGCACTGGGTATTCATTTTCTGTGCAATGATGCCCTGCTTGCTAGGTATAGGTCTCCCTTTTTCCCCAACTCATCTGCTATGTTACATTCTCTATCCGATAACCAGACTCTCATGTCCTCAGGCAAAGTACTTAGGGCTTGTTCCCTCACCAAAAGGTCTACTAGCCCTTCAAAAGTGGTGACCTGACATCCACTCGCCCACCTATGAAAATAAGTGCTTAGTTCAGCAATATATTCACACGTACTTTCATCTGCCTTGCATCTATGCTCACAAAACTTTTTCCTGTAAGCTTCAGGTGTTAACTTAAAACGTTCTAACAGACAATTTGCACCAGTCCTTTAGCCTGGCACATCTCAGCCAACTGGCTCCTTGTCAGCTTGCCATACTCCTCTGCTGACATGCTTGCCTGCTCTCCCTGACTAACTAAGGTAACAAAAAAAAAAATAACTGTGATATGAAACTCTGAATGTTCACTGTGTGGCTGATTGAGAGTACAAACACTTTCCTTAGTAATCACCATTCACAGGCTACAGGAATTCAGTATCCACACCACTCAGTCCTAATATGTGGATATCCCACTACTACAAGTCAATTAATATGTGATGTGGATATCCCACCACTGCCCACCAATTAATATGTGATGCCGATGCACTGGCCCAGTAATCAAGGAGCCTCAATCCTCACCACTGACAACAGTGGGAACATACATACTGGGAGGATGACAAGTACACACAAAGTAAAGTGCAATTTCCCTTAAGAGCACACAGTCAGTCTGGAGCTGGTTTCTCCCTCTTTCTCCAGATCCCCAGTAAGACTCCCCACTAGCACAGCTATAGAGTTGAGATCTCAGCTGAGTGGCCAGGCTAAGACATCCAGCACCCTCTCTGTCCAACCAGTGCTTTTGTCCCCGCCCAAGTAGCTGACACATACACACTTTTTGATTTGATTTATATGTATATGTATATATATATATATATATATATATATATATATATATATATATATATATATATATATATATATATATATATATATATATATATATATATATATATATATATATATATATATATATATATATATATATATATATATATATATATATATATATATATATATATATATATATATATATATATATATATATATATACACACACACACACACACACACACACACACACACACACACACACACACACACACACACCTGGGAAAGGCTGGCACAGGTTTACTAGCTATGTCCCCTTATGCCCAGACTATAAGGTCATTTTCACTGCCATCAGCCAGCTTCTTATCAGCTACTTTAAGGCCCTTAGCAAAGGGTGTTACTATTAATCAAAATGGTAGTTTGACCAAGGGCCAGGCTATTAGGAGTGGCCTTTACAATGTCACCAAATAGATATGCAAGTACTCTCAGAGCTTTAATATCTCTGAACAGCCGAGCCACAATTGAAAGGTTTATCTATATTTAATAATAAATAATAAAAGAATAAGGCAATACACAGTAAATAATCAGTTAATAATAAATAATACGAGAACAAGACAATACTCAGTAAATAATCAGTTACACCAGTGTTCAAAATCACAGGAAATATTTAAAACAACATTGCAGGACAGTCTCAAATAAAGAAAGAAAACATCAATGCTGTACTTTACTATATTCCTGTCCAAATCTAAAAGCGTTACTATGTCCTAAAATCTTACTTACAGAACAACAAGCAGGCAGAAGTGGTGAATGTATGTTTCTAGGTCAAAGACAAATATAAAATACCCTGTCACTCTCTCTCAGAGAGTTGTTAAATTAATATCAAATATTAATCATGGGATACTTGCAGCATGATATCACTTGGTCACATGACTTTAGTTACCAAACTATACCCCCATTGTAGCATTTTGCATCTCCCTGTGAAAATACATAGACAAAGGCTTTTGCTCAGAGCTATGCAGCTGTTGGAAGTCATAAAGCAATAAAAGACTTCCACATCTCAATCCTAGTAGTTATCTCTCTCTCAAGACAATACAAAAGCTCTAGACATTGTGTCTTCTACTGCACTGAAATTGAGAGATAACATTTTTTGTTTATGGCCCAGCTATAAAGTAACTTAACCTCAACTATTCTTAAGTTTTGTAATCTTCTATGTTCCGGTAGGGTACACTGTGGATACATCTTTGAAGCTCAGTACTGTACAAACCCTGTTCAACACATACTTTGTACCAGCAGTTTGATACACACAAAACATACAGTTGTAATGTAGTGGTAACACAAGCAATTGCATCATGCTGGTCTTGAGAAATGACATATAACTATTTACAAAATTCCAGGTAGCTGTGCTGGCAGTATCTCCTTCTGGCACACTTCTATATAAATCATATTAATATTCACAAATGACATATAATTGTTTACAAAATTCCAGCTAGCAGGGCTGGCAGTATTTCCCTTTGTCACAGGGGGCAATGAGGAAGTAACGAGCAATCTCATAAACAAATTCAGGAAACTAGGACAGTATTACAATACTACAGAAGTTTGGGAAAATGTTTACTGCATACTTCTCAACTTTCCAGATTTTCACAGAATGTACAGATTTTTGTCTCATATTTTTGGTCTGCTTCTCATACAAATTTGTGGTTTTCTGGCAAATCATGGAGGATTGAAGTCATTAAATAATGACAGACATTTGAATTTCAGGTTTCATATCCTTCAGAAAACATACAAACACAAATCTTGTTATTCTAGCAACATTTATAAGAGCAATATTTAAAACCTGTCCCTACTTTTGTGTACCCCCCCCCCCCATTGTTTTAGGCTTTGTCCAGAGTTCTTCCACTGAGAGGTTGAGAGCTATGGTTTACTGGTAAGCCAGGATGCACTCACCTGATGAAGCAAAATGTAGGAAAAGACACATCAAACAGGCTCCTTACAGTGTGACAGAGCAAGTTAATCAGACTCTTAAAAGATATAGATGTTGGACCTGCAATCCAGGAAACCAGTTGTTTACTTCTATTTTGATTGCCCCTCCCTTGGAATAGGCTTCTTATCATATCTCTCAATGTCTTACCATAAGAAATCTGGGTAGAGCCAAAAATAAAAGGGGGGACAAGGCTATGCTTCTTAACTGTCCAGATTTTTGCAGAATGTCCAGATTTTTACCTCTAATTTTTAATCAGTTCCTCATTACATTTCTGGTTTTCTGGCAAATCACTGAGGATTGAAGTCACTAAGTAATGTCATAATTTGAGTTTTAGACTTTGGACCCTTCAAAAAGTGCATTCTAACACAAATTATGTTATTTTAACAATTTTCTAAGTTTATAAATGCAATATTTAAAATCTGTCCCTATTTTTGGGCCTTTATCCTCCCATTAAAAAAGGTAAAGCCTTTCATTTTGTTTTTGTTTTTTTCTTGCGAGCTAACTATGATTTTATTTCTTGTATACTGCCTTTGTTCTTCTCATCATCTACTTACTGTTAACTGATTTCACATTCAAAAATATTGATGCTTTTTTACTTGGTGCAGTTTCTGTGCTAACCTAGTCCAGATCACTGTACTGTTTGTTTGAATACTTAACCTGCTGACTGGCTAATGTTTCTTAAATGAATAGACTGCACTGATATCTTTTAGCCTACTGGCTATTGCTCAATAGTGTTAGTTTTTGCTTCTAACATTAACGGTGGGCATAGGACACGGTTACCTCTATTTATTGTCTAAAGCAAACTTGACGCACTAACTATAGGAGACCATTATCTAGTGATGTAGAAGCTGCTAATGTTTGTTTGTGTCTTTCAGCTTTTCCCAGTTAGGGGTCGCCCAGTGAAACTCCGGTCCGCTAATGATTGGCAGTAGATTTTTACGTACTGGCTTGCCGGGCCTAATGTACAACCTTCAATGAAGGAACGCCCATTCACGCATGTCGCTACACAGAAGACGCTCTAACTGAGAATCGAACAGGCAACGTCTAACTGTGAGGCGACAATGCTACCGCAGCACCACCACCACAGTTAGAAGTTTATTATTGCTTGAGTTGTAATGCTGCTGTAAATCACTGTATTTTGTTTGCATTTAATTCTGACACTATGCCTCTCTACACTTGTTGTTTTGTAACCTGCTACTTTGACCTTATGAAACTTGCTTTCCTTCTATAACTAGTTTCTACCCTCTCTAAGCAACATCTTCTCTCTTTCTCACTAATGTCCTTACTTTGTCTCCTCTCTGCTTCATTCTGATACCTAAATATCTCTCCCTGTTGATCTATAAACCACCTGCTGAATCCACACAACTAACATAGATTTTCTTTTTTCTACCCAGGCTGCTTTCCAGGCAAATAAAACATTGTTGATCCCTCCCATCAAGCCAGGAATGACCAGTGATTCCTCACCTGAGACCATCCAGCCTAAAAAATCTCCTCAAAAATTAATGTATGTTAAACCTACTCTACCTGGAAACATGTCTGTTAACTGTCACTAGCTCACCACCAAACTATCCCTCCTGCTAGATCTCAACCCTGCCCAAAATTACTTCTTTTTCGCACTGTTCTATCCTTAACATTTTTCACAATCTATACCTGTAATTAAGCAGTTCTACCACTTACTTACAGTTTCTTTGATTGCTTTTCTTCATTTTCCTTCATTCTGATCCAAACCGCTACACTCGGGCTCTCTCCACTCCCCTATCTTGCTCCCAAATCTCACCCACCCCCACCACCACTACATTTATTCTCAACCTAAACATATCCCCACCTCAAACAGCCAATCACAGTGCTTCAAACATCCCTCACTCTTCCTACTCTCAATCAATATTACCTTACTCTAACAGAACTACACCTGCTTCCTCCAACTCAGACCCAACTATCAATAACCTCATACTCTTCTCTACACATCTCCTTAAACTTGCACCTGGTATACCCTATTACTACTTCCTACCTATCTCTCCTTCCAGTAAAACACATCCCCTACTTCCCTTCACACTACATTTCCATCTACTTCTTCCTTCATCTAATTAAATCCATGCACTCTCTGCACCTTTATTAATGCATCCACTTATTACCAGCACTTTCTCCCCTAGCTCGTCTTGCTTCTCTAACCCCATTCTCTTACCACTTACTCCTCCCAATAACAGAACCTACACTCTCTATCTCTCTTCTTACCTTTACACTCTCCCTCAGATTCCTTCTTCAAAGCACTCTTTCTCACTTTCCCATTCCCTTTTAATCTCTCCTTATCATATACCCCTATCCTGCTCATCTATTATAATGTCTACCAGCAGCCATATCTCTCACCCACAACTTATTTGACTTCACACACTCAGCCTTACCCTTCTCATACTCACTAACTACCTAACATCCCTTCAATTCCAACTACACAGCTACCACACCCCCACAACATAACTAGTCCTTTCCTCCCACAAACACCACACTCTAACATCAAAATTGCCCCTGAACTCTATAACTTAACCTACATAGGTTACTGCCCATATAAATGCCTCCAACCAAACTCCAAATCTGACATATTTCTCAGATATTACACTCTCCTATCTAAACTCACTACCATCCAAACTTGCAAGTCTAGCAGAAGATTGCCAAATTCCTGTAATAACGGCCACACAGGTAAAAAATGCACTCTCCAGAGCTAAGAATACAGCATCCATGGGACCAAATGACATCCTGGGCTGTGTATTACATGAACTACAAAATGAACTGGCACCTCACCTAAGTGTCATGTTTAATCATAGCCTCACCTCAGGCTTCTTGCCCACTGAGTGGCGCACAGCTACAGTTATCCCACTCCACAAGGGGGGATACACCTTGGATCCCAGGAACTACCACCCCATCAGTCTGACGAGCCTGAACTGCAAGGCCATGGAACATATTACCACGGAACTTAGAAACAAAGACATTGGCAACCTTCAAACACTGGACCCCACCCAGTTTGGGTTTGTGAAGGGCCAATCTTGTCTCCTGAACCTAATGGACTTCTTTGAATCAGTCTCCAGAGCCATGGACAAGGGTAAGGTGGTCCACACAGCCTATCTGGACCTCGTCAAGGCCTCTGACACCATCCCCCACTCTGGAATCATAGATAGACTAAGATGGGCATTAATCCCTCCGTCACTCGATGGGTTGACAACTGGCTTACTGACAGATCCCACACTGTAAAAGTAGCAGACTCCAAATCCAGCTCCAGACAAGTGATAAGTGGAGTACCTCAGGGTTCAGTCCTGGTACTTCTCTTGTTTGGCATCTATTCCTCTGAAGTACAGGCCAACACTAAGGGACTCTGGCTAACAAAGTTTGTAGATGACTGCAAACTGGGAGCCATTACTGAATACCCAAATGATGTGGATACTCTACAAAAGGGCCTTACAGAAACAGATGCTTGGTGCCAGAGCCATGGGCTCAAGCTCAATGCCAAGAAATGTATAGTTATCCCCTTTGGTAAAAAACATGTATCTGTGAATTACCACATAGGGGGCAGTATACTAAACACCAAAAGTGTGATAAGAGACTTAGGGACACAGGTGGACAGTGGTCTCACCTTCGATAACCACATCGCCACAACAGTCAGGAAATCCTTCTATGTGGCACACCTTATTACTAAGGGCTTTTCATCCAGAAAAAAGGAGGTCATTGTCCCACTGTACTCATCCCTCATTAGACTCATTATAGAATACAACGCCCCATTTAGTATGTACTTCTCAAGACATCTGCAACAACTGGAAAGGCCGCAGAAATACCTAACTAAAAGAATCACAGGCCTAAAGCAGATGCCCTATGCTGACCGTCTTAAAAAAATCTAGCTATACTCTGTCACATATCGTCTACTCAAAGGCGATCTCTGTTTAACATACAAGGCCATGTCAAACCCAGACCTGTTGGACATGGTACACTTAAAGAAATCCCAATCCCTCAGAGCCACACATTCCAGGGATGTAACCCTTGTCATCACAATAAGCAAAACATGCTGGAGGGATAGGTTCCTGACCCAGAGACTCCTCAGACTCTGGAATAGACTGCCCATACATGTCAAGCAGAGCGCCTCTTTGGCCCTCTTCAAAAGGAACCTTGACAATTGGATGGGAGAAAGGAAATTCACCCTGGGGATCATGTCAGTCGCCCTGCTAGACAGGGGTCCAGGGAAGTAAATAGTGTGGGAAGAAATAGCCAGGGAATTGTTATGGCTAGGCTTGTATAGGCCGTAGGACCAATAGCCTAGTACCAACCTATGAACTTATGAACCTAAAGCTCAGCAGGGATATTTACCCTAACCTAGGTCCTATCCTCTGTTTTCCATTACCCACCAATCCCTCCACACTCCCCTCAAATGGTATTCCTACCCCTTCAAAAGGCTCTAACCTTCTGCTACTCAACATGAACCTAAGAAGTATAGTCAACAAAGCCCAAGACTTCCATGCCTCCATATCCATGTATAGCCTCAGTATCACTGTACTAACTGAAACCTGGCTAAAACCCGATAGCAACAGCAATGAAATTCTCTCCCCAGGATATAATATACACAGATGTGACAGAAAGAATAAGCAGAGTGGAAAAATAGCTATGATGTTTAAGCAAAACTCAAAGCTGGAAGTTATTAATCCACCCAACCCCCTCCTACCAATTCTGAACTATTATCCTCTAAACTCGAACTTAACTCAAAAAACATATAATAATCATAGCAATTTACATTCCCCCAGGTAATAACCTCAACTCAGTTGAGGACATGCTCCTCTGCGTTATCCCTATCCTTCTCACAAGAAACTATTACTATGGGTGACCTCTACACTGATTAGTTATCTTATAACTATCCTATAACTCAGATATCCCTACAAATTCCATCAGTCTACATGGCTTCCCCCAGATTATTCAAACTCCTACTAGAACACACAAAGCTACTAAAAGGGAATCAATACTCGACTGGATGCTCACCAACAAACCCTTCCTTGCCTTTCAATTGGGCTGACTCCCTGATGGTATCAGTGACCATCTCCCCACTTTCTTACTCAGGCACCATATTAATCCCACCAGACAATTCTGCTTCCACCTAATTTGAAACAAAAAGAAATTCAGTATGCAAATATTCCTATCTCTTCTTTATCTCAGTCCCCACTTAAAACCCTCCCCTTCGATGCTGCTGTCAACTACTTTAATAACACCTTCCTTGCAGCTTTAATCACATTAGCTCCATGCAGAACTACTAGAATAAAGTCTCACTATGCTCCATGGCTATCTAACGAAACTAAAAATTTACTAAAACTTAGAGACAAACCTGGTCTCTTTGCTTACCAACAACAATCTAGCCAATCACAATATTTACAAACAACGTTGCAACAAAGCCAAATCCCAAATCAAACTTGACTAAACAACAGAATTACAACTCCAAGAAATGTTGGGCCTCAATAATTAAACTTTTCTAACCTGGCAACACATCCTCCTCTACACCCTCTAAATCCTTAACCACTGACAGCATTGCCACCCAGTTCAATACTTTCTTTATAAACTCCATGCTCTCACTCACCAACTCATATAATTATACCCCACCATCCATCCCTACTTTATTTAGCAATTCCAGTGACTCTTTTTTCCTTCCACCCCATCCAAACATCGACCGTAAAAGTATGCTCGCTAAACTAAAACCTACAACCATTGCAGCTGATAACCAACCTATTGAATTCTTAAAAATAGCTGCCCCAGCTATTGCCTAACCTGTAGCTATCCTAATTAACTGTTCCATCTCAGAATAGCATATCCCCACAAGCTAGAAAATATCCCACATTCTTCCCTTACACAAAGGCAGAAACTCCACCGATTTCTCTAACTACAGACCCATTGCTATCATACCCCCTTTCCAAATTTCTTTAAAAAATGTATCCACATGCAGCTCTTAAATGACCTGTTATCTGATAACCTCGTATCCAACACACAACATGGGTTCTGTCCCCACCATAGCACCACAACTGCCCTTCTACGCTTTACCAACACCATTAACCACCAGAGAAATAACGGACAATTTGTCTCCTCTATCTTCTTAGATCAGTCTAAAGCTTTTGACACAGTTTCTCACCAGAAACGCCTTGATGAACTTGCATCTCTGCAACTTAGCTCCTCTGCACTAGCCTGGTTCCACAACTACCTATCCAGCCATCAGCAAACTGTCAAATGGCAACAGGAACTATCTTCACTTTTACCTGTCACCCTAGGTATTCCTCAAGGTTCTATACTTGGCCCCCTTCTTTTCAGTATATTCACTAACCGACTACAATCTTCAGCCTCACTAGCCTCCTTGGTCCAGTATGCAAACAACTCTAATCTGTGCAGCTCCTTCCCTCACCCAACTAAGTAATATAATTCAACAGGCCTTCTTATCCATCAAGCCTTGGCTATCTGATTCACATCTCTTAATGAACCCCTCCAAAACCAAATTGATACTCTTTCTCCCCAGTAAATCACATAATCCCTGTGCTCCTTTTCAAATACATTCATCCAACAACACCTTAATATCAGCAGTATCCCACACAAAATTATTAGATGTTCTTGATACCAACCTAAAATTTGATACCCACATAGCCCAGTCCATCAAACAATACTCATATTAAACTAGGTTCTCTATACAGAATAAAGCCTTACCTGACAAATTCCACAAGACAAAACATAGCCAGAACCCATCTTCTCTCTTCTGTTCTATACGCATCTCCCATCCTTACAAACCTAAGTAAGACAGAACTGTCTAAGCTGGAAATCTATTACAATAAAATTGCAAAATTCACTGCCAACTCACCCCACAGAACACACCACTGCTCTGCCTTATAGCAATTGCACTGGCTAGAATTACCTCACCAACTAACACATACCTAACTCTCCTTTACTCATCATCTCATTCACCAACCCAATAAAACTCCCGCCCTGAAGATCATGCTTCAGCCCTACTCCAATAATTGTAGTCTCTGATCTTTCACCAAATCCCTTCTGCAAGTTACCAAATACCACAACAGATCTGGTGACTCACTGTATTCTAGCTATATCACCACAAAATTGAATTCCATCCCTGAGCCCAACATAATCCCTCCTGATCCATTTCACTTCAAAAAACTAAAAGTTACCAAATCCCACAACAGAGCTGGTGACTCGCTGTATTCTAACTATATCACCAAAAAATGGAATTCCATCCCTGAGCCCATCATAATCACCCTGATCCATTTCACTTCAAAAAACAAAAAGAGTTCCTAGGTAACAACTGGAACTGCTCTTGCTCAAGCCCTGGTTGGCAACCTCTACTCTCACTCCCTACTTCATCTCCACTTATTTATTATTCATTTTACATTTGTTTACAGGGAAAGTCTGACTGGGCATGGATCCAATTTTCAGATGAGGCCCGGGGAGAAAAGCTCCACAAAGATTAGTACAACAAATACAGTAAATACAATATAAAGTACAGTACAGAGTCAAAACATTAATAAGGTGCAGTTTCAAGGCCAAGAAAGCAACCAAAAGTAAATATACTATAAGGAGCAATGTGTTACAATAAACAATACAGTTGAAAGGACATTTTGTTCAGTCATTTGGTTACATTCATCAGTGGCTAGTACAGTAAACATACATTGATTGAGTAAGAGTTAAACACACATTGATTGAGTAAGAGTACAGAAAGGAGTTGTTGCAAGCTTTCATAGAAGGTTAAAGTATTATGTGATCTGATCTACTTGCCCACTCTCTGTTTACCCTCGCTATCCTAATTAATATCTCCCCCTGCTCCTCACTCCCTTTTGTTACTTTCATAATATTCAGTTCTCTTCCCCTAAACTCTATAGTCTCTCCAATCCCTAAGTTTTTTATTACTCGCTGTACTTCTCTGACTACCTTCCATCCCCTACTAGCTTGTTTACCCTTCCTAGAATCCTGTACTTACTGGATCAAACTGTAAACCTATACTTTACTCTTCTCAGGATCAACTATCCTCATACATTCAGTCCCTATCTATGTCTGAGCATATCAAAACAATCCTGTCTTGGTTTGTGATTTGTTGTGGAGTTGACTGGTAAGAGCAGTTTTATTTGAATTTATATTGCATTTGTTATCACTATCTTAACTATTTGTAGGTAGGAAGAGACTGCTTATTAACAAGCTTTACTTTGATTCATATGTTTTGTTTTACCTTTAATTTCACTTTTGGTTGTGAGAAAGGGGTAGGTTTTGGACCGGCAAGCTTTAGCCACCACAAGGGGCCTAGACAGCTATAAATTTGCATAGACTGCAGAGAGTAAAATTCTAAGCATATCAAAACAATCCTGTCTTGGTTTGTGATTTGTTATGGAAATGACTTTAAGAGAAGTTTTATTTATTTTTACTGTTAAAAGGAGTGTGACTGCGAGCTATAGTGAACAGAAGCTACTGCTCGCGTGCGACGTAAAGAAATTACAACTTCTGTCTGGCTGGTAGAACTTGTATTGTCAGAACAACTTTATTGTATTTTATTATTTAGTTGGATATTGCTGGTATAATTTTGTCATAGAAGTTGATTTAAGTTTCTTTGAATTTTTTGCTACTGACTTTGTATAATTTGTTTCCTTTGCAATATTTTATTCAATTAAAGCTGAATATAGAGTCCTTAAATGAGTATGCAGTTAACGATTTGCTAATACACAAGTATCTTGTACAGTGTAATAAATGCTATGCATATTTAAAGGTAACAGTTGATAACACTGGTGATCTTTGTTCCTCGTGTCTAAAGTTGGATTATTTGCTTACCATTGTTAGAAACAAATCACGACATCCCAGGTAGCATAATGTTAGGTTACTTTGAGGATGGAGTACATGGTTGCGGGTTCTAATCCTGGAAGGTGTTATTCCCCCTCTCACCCCCTAAAGGGCCCATCTCAATATCAAAAGATTGCCAAATTCTGATAATCACGGCCACACAGGTAGAAACCGCACTCTCCAAAGCTAAGAATACAGCATCCATGGGACCAGATGACATCCCAGGCTATGAACTACAAAATGAACTGGCACCTCACCTAAGTGTCATGTTTAATCATAGCCTCACCTCAGGCTTCGTGCCCACTGAGTGGTGCACAGCTACAGTTATCCCGCTCCACAAGGGAGGAGCCGCCTTGGATCCCGGGAACTACTGTCCCATCAGTCTGACAAGCCTGATCTGCTAGGGCATGGAACGCATTATCATGGAACTTATAAACAAAGACATTGGCAACCTTCAAACACTGGACCCCACCCAGTTTGGGTTTGTGAAGGGCCGATCTTGTCTCCTGAATCTGACTGACTTCTTTGAATCAGTCTCCAGAGCTGTGGATGAGGGTAAGGTGGTCCACACAGCCTATATAGACCTCGCCAAGGCCTTCAATGCCATCCCCCACTCTGGAATCACAGATAAACTTACTAAGCTGGGCATAAATCCCTACGTCACTTGATGGGTTGCCAACTGGCTTACTAACGGTACCCAGACTGTAAAAGTAGCCGACTCCAAATCCAGCTCCAGACAAGTGACAGGTGGAGTACCTCAGGGTTCAGTCCTGGGACCACTCTTGTTTGGCATCCACTTCTCTGAAGTACAGGCCAACACTAAGGTACTCTGGCTAACAAAGTTTGCAGATGACTGCAAACTGTGAGCCATTATTGAATCCCCAAATTATGTGGATATTCTACAAAAAGGCCTTACAGAAACAGATGCCTGGTGCCAGAGCCATGGGGTCAAGCTTAATGCCAAGAAATGTATAGTTATCCCCTTTGGAAAAAAACATGTACCCATGAATTACCACATAGGTGGCAGGACGCTAAACATCGAAAGTGTGATGAGAGACTTAAGGACACAGGTGGACAGTGGTCTCACTTTCGATAACCACATCACCACAACAGTCAGGAAATCCTTCTATGTGGCACACCTCATCACTAAGGGCTTTTAATCCAGAAAAAAGGAGGTCATTGTCCCACTGTACTCATCCCTCATTAGACCCATTATAGAGTATAATGCCCCATTTGGTATGTACCTCACAAGACATCTGCAACAGCTGGAAAGGCCACAGAAATACTTCACTAAAAGAATCACAGGCCTAAAGCAGATGCCATATGCTGACCGTCTAAAAAAACTCCAGCTATACTCTGTGGCATATCGTCCACTCAGAGGCGATCTCTGCTTAACATACAAGGCCATGTCAAACCCTGAGCTGTTGGACATGCTCCACTTAAAGAAATCCCAATCCCTCAGAGCCACACGCTCCAGGGATCTAAACCTTGTCATCACAATGAACAAAACATGCTGGAGGGACAGGTTCCTGCCCATACTCTGGAATAGACTGCCCATACATGTCAAGCAGAGCACCTCATTGGCCCTCTTCAAAAGGAACCTTGATGATTGTATGGGAGATAGGAAATTCACCCTGGGGATCATGTCAGTTGCCCTGCTAGACAGAGGCCCAGAGAAGTAAATATTGTGGGAAGAAATATCCAGGGAATTTTTATGGCTAGGCTTGCATAGGCCCTAGGGCCGATAGCCTAGTACCAGCCTTTGAACCTATGAACCTATGAATGATGATGATTGCACATGTGCAATTGTCAAGGTTTGGAGAACTGTTGTATCATATATTAATGACTGGACTGATGAACTAAATAATGTTAGGCACAGAACAAATAGAACACATTTAGGAAATGATGCATCTATTTTCTGCACAGAACATTCAACTCCTATGAAACATGATGAGGCTCCTGAGAACTATGGAATTGTGGATGCAAGTACTCAGCAATCTGAAGATCCAGTTTGTTTAGAAGGAAACAAAAAAGGAAAGAAAGGAAGAAGTTCTCAACAAATAACAAGGAAGAAAAAGAAACTGGCTAATGACTGTAAAGGAAATATAATATGTAGTAAAAAGGATTCTGCTTTGGTATGTAACACACTGGTGACAGGGAATGAAAATATCTGTCCATCAGAAAACTCTCAGTCTACAGAAAAAGGCATCACCTTTCCAATGGAAAAGGTAGAAAAAAGAGGCAAGGGGCAGGTGAAAAGGAAGAAATCAAAACTGAATGTGGAAGGAATGAAGAACATTACTGTAAGAAAAAAGAAGAGAAAGACAGATGTTGACTAGGGAGGGTGGCCTAATGGTTAAGGTGTTTGCCTTACAAACACAAGGTACAGGGTTTGAATCTCACAGGGGATAACTGGCTAGGCTTAAAATGGCTCGCAAGGGCAGTTAGCCTAGTACTAACCTATGAACTATGAACTACTTGGCTCAAGCTGTGGAATTACAATGCCAGCTGGATGAGAATTTAATACGCAATGAAAACAGTGGAATTAATAAGACTAATAGTGATGAAGATCTATCCTTCGTAACAATTAATAGAGCAGAAATTACTGTATTAGAAGCTGAAGATTCTTCAGAGATGGTCAGCGACGATATTTTTGCAATTGGAGATTCAGTTGTTAGAGGAACTGATACTTATATTTGCAGAGATGATAATGAACATCGAGTAGTGTTATGCTTCCCAGGAGCAAAAATAGAAGATGTGAAACAAGCCTTGAAACACCTTAATGTAGGGAAGTATGGATATGTTTTTATTTGTGTTGGTGCAAATGATGTCACCAACAAAGATTCTCTGACTGTTAGTCAGGAACTGACAGCCCTCCTAGATAGTATAGCTTGTACTGCTGTTAGGACATATTTTTCACAAATCACCTATAGAAAAGATAGTCAGGTCACTGTGAATGAAAAGATTTTTTGGATAAACACCAACATGGAAAAAATGTCCTGTTTTAAAAAATGGAAATGTGTAGAGCATCCTAGCCTTCTTCTGGGCATAAGTGTTCAGACAGGATTATTTATTTTATTTATTTATTTCAGTTTGGTGAACGGGGAGGTGCACTGGGCTCGAGAGCCCGTTTTCAGTGGAGGCCCGGGGAGAAAAGCTCCACAGTACAATGGTAAATCACATAATGAAAGATAATAGTAAAATACACTGATATATTATTACAATCAAAAATAGGTGGGAATTCCACAAAATAGTTAGAAAAACATGTATGAATTCATTTAAAAAACACGCTGTTAGGATTTTCAAGAGGAATTGTCCTGGAGGGTGAAAGGCATAGAACATAGGTTGAAAAAAGAAAAAGGTTTGTTAGTTATAATAACAATGTGTGAGTAAGTGGCAGAATAGAGGGGTTTGAAGTTTAGTCAGGAGAGAAGGAGGAGGGGAGCTTAGGAGGTATAGATTGAAGAGTACAGTTACATTTTCTTTGAGTTTGCAGGTGGCAGTGGAGTTGAGTTTTGAAGGAGTGTAGGTTGTCACACGTCTTTAGTGTAGCTGGCAGGGCATTCCATTTTTTAGCTAGGGTAAAGGAGATTAGAAGCTGACCAGCTGGGCGCTTAGGTTTGTGGACGGAAATAAGATTTTGGTAGGAAGATCTGAGGGGTCTGGGGGGGTATAAGGTTGAAGAATATTTGATAGTGCGGGGCAGCTGCTAGGTTGAAATATTAGTTTCTGGGCTGAGACAATTTGGAGGTAGTCTAGTTGATTAGGGAGTTCAAGCCAATTTAAAGTTTGAAGGGAGGTGCAGTGATGAGAGAGGGAATTTGACTTGGTGGCAAATTTGGAGATTTTATTGTAGCATATTTCCAGTTTGGTGGTTAGGGTGGATGATAGATTTGTAAGTAGAGGAGCACCATATAGAAGAGATGGGAGGAGATAGGTAGCAGCCAAGGTCTGTCTAGTATAGGGGGAGAGAAATTGATTATTTCTGTATAGTAGGCCAAGTTTTATGTGGTTTTTTTTAATGTTAAGTTGGATGTGGGTATTGAATTTTAAGTGTTCATCAATGGTGACCTCTAGGAGTTTTGCAGAGGGAACGATGTCAATGATGGAGTTGTTAAGGCTTGTAATTTGAAATGGGTTTTTGACAGAGGGGGTGGATTTAGAGTGAGTGAATAGGAGAATCTTAGTTTTGTTAGCATTTAGTGAGAGGTGGTTTTGGTGCATCCATTTTTCAGTGGTTGAGAAGGCGGTTTGGGTTAGAGATTTGAGTTCTGTAAGGTTAGGCGCATAGCAGATCAAAGTAGAGTCGTCTGCGTATTGGACAATTTTGGTATTGGGAATAGCTTTGTGGAGGTCGTTTACGAAGATGTTGAATAGCAGAGGGCCAAGTATGGACCCTTGGGGAACTCCTGTGGGGGTAGGAAGGAAGCTGGAGGAGGCTTGGCCCCATTTTACAGCTTGCGACCTGTCTGAAAGGTAGCTGGAGAACCAGGTTATAGTTTTTGGGGAGATGTTAAGGTTAGAGAGATGGTTTAGTAGATGGGAGTGGGAGATAGTATCAAAAGCTTTAGATAAGTCTAATAGGACTGATGAAACAAGATTCCCAGAGTCTCAAGCTGAATTGACAGAGTGTAGGAAGGAGATAAGGGCTGTGTTGGTATTATGTCCAGGGCAGAAGCCGTGCCGGGTAGGAGAGAGCAGTTGGTGTTTGGTTAGGAATGGCATGAGTTGTAGGTGAATGCATTTTTCAAGAATTTTTGAGATGGGTGAGAGGATGGTGTGCATTTGTCTAGATCAGGGAAGAGAATTTTTGCAGCAGATATTTTGCGATATTTCACAAACACTAGCCAGGATTTTTGTCAGATCAAAAATGTAACAGTTCACAGATAGCAACATTTGATGCATCTCTGATGGTTGTTAATGCTAGGAGCATTAATAATATTTTTGTATTAGAAAATTTGCTACATTCCCACAAGATTGATGTTGTTATAGTTTGTGAAACATGGTTAAAGAACAATGACTGGAAACCAGTTCTGTAACGGTATAAATGTTTTTACTGTAACAGACATTCTAACAAAAAATCAGGTGGAGGTGTTATGATAGGGATTAAAGATAGCTATGAGACTTTTGATTATTTCATGTTCAATGATAACACCAATACTATAGACTGTGTAACTGTGACAGTAAAGACAACCCTAGAACATATAACAATTGTTGGCGTGTACAGACCACCAAAGTCAAGTGCAGGTGACCTAGAGGAATTCATACATTTCTTACATGAAACACAGGAGGGAAGAATAATATTAGCTGGGGACTTAAATTTAACAGAAACAGACTGAAATAATATTGATTCAACAACATTAGTAAAGAAATTATTCACAGAGTATATTCAGGAACAACAAATGCTTCAGATTGTAAAAAAACCTACCAGGGGTGGAATATACTAGATATTGTTTGTCTTCCCAAAGAAATTACTGTAACTTCAAGTCAAGTTTTACCACCATTGATGGGAAAGTGATCATGGGGTCATAAAGGTTAATTTGTTGCTAGATAATTCTGCCAAACTGAAATCTAAGCCAATGCACAGAAGGTTAATTACAGATTATAGGGAAGCAAAACAGTTACTATATAAAACTAACTGCAGTGAGGTGTTCAGTAGTAAAACTGCAGATGGAATGTGGAAAGTTTGAAAGAGAAATTGTTTGAGTGCAAAATTAAAAAAAATGTTTAACATCAGGATCGAGACATGCAACATCAGAGGGGTATATTTCCATAAGAACAAGATACCTGATTAAGATGAGAGAAAAAAAGTATAAGAAATGGAAGAGAGGTCAAACTACAACTTTGAAAACTGAAATAAACGAGCTGGACAAACAGATTAAGCATAGTGTTAGACAAGATCAAGAAAAATTTGAAGAAAATTTATATAAAGATATTGAGCATAATAGGAAATTTTTTTATAGATATATAAGATGTGGAAGGAGTAAAGATATACAAATTGATAAACTGTGTGCAGATTCTAAAATTTATTCTCAGACACAACAGATTATAGATATATTTACAAAATCTTATGCAAAACAGTTTGGCTCCACAAAAGGGGTGGTAAGTTGCCCTAGTGACATCCAGGTAACCCCAGATACTGGAATCAAATTATATTATATTGAAAAAGAACTGTGCAAACTGGATCCAAACAATGTGCAGGGAGGAGATGGAATAAGTAACAATGACCTGAGAACACTTAAGCAAGAACTTACACTGCCGTTACATCTATTATTTACTAGGTCATATAAATATGGGGAGATTCCTCAAGATTGGAGATATGCACTTATTAAACCTGTCTTTAAGGGAAAGGGGAGTAGGACAAACCCAGAATCATATAGACCCTTAAGTCTACTTTCATGTTGTGGAAAAATAATGGATAAGGTAATACTGGATAAGTTATTATCAGAACTTGGGACATGAAACCATATATCAGCATGCATATGTTGAAAATAGATCTATTACCTACCACCTGTAACATGATGTTCTATAACAATATAATAACAGCTATGAATGAAAAATTGTGCTATGATGTGATTTATATAGATTTAACTTCAGCATTTGACAGGGTCATGCACAAAACACTGAGCAATAAATTAGTACAACTAGGTATTGATATACTGTTGATAAGATGTATAGCTGCATGGCTTACAAATAGGACATGGCAAGTATCACACACCAACTGGACAGGTGAAATCCTTGGTTACAGTCAAGGTGTCCCACGGGGCTCTGTACTAGGGCCTTACTTGTTTAGATTGTATCTTTCAGACCTTACTTTTTCATCTGAGGTGTTCTACAGTCTATATGCTGATAACCTGAAATTGGGTAAACTGATTACAAGTGTTACAGATAAGGCATGTCTGCAAAATAATTTGACTAAATTGACCATTTGGGCACAGGAGAATAATATGTTGATAAATATATCAAAAACTAAGCATATGAGATTTGGGAGATATAAACTGAAAGGTGAATATTTAATACTGCACATGGTGATTTCAACTGTAGACTCATTTAAGGACCTGGGTATATAGATTCAGCTATGAGTTTTTCTAATCATATCAACCAATTGGCTAATGATAGTTATAGAACTATAGGTTGTTTAAAAAGATTTATAAAGTCTAGGAAATCAAACATAATGAAGTCTTTGTTTGTTAATTACATTAGACCCAAACTTGAGTATGGAATAATAATATGGAAATCCTATAGGAAAACAAACCATGAATAAACTGGAAAGAGTACAGCAGAAATATACTAAGGGCATTCATGGATGTGAAAACCTAAGTTATTATGAAAGACTAAAATATCTGAACTTGTACAGTGTCTCTTACAGATATTTAAGAGGAGATCTTATTCAGGTATATAGGGCATTTAGGGACAACTACCTCTGGGAATGTTTGGGGTTATCAAAAATTACTAGAGAATCATCAGATAACCTATGTAGAAAATTCTATAGGAATGAGAAGTGTACTAATTGGTTCTCTGACAGAGTAGCTGATGCTTGGAACAGACTACCTTGCTACATTAAAGCAAGTACTAGTTTAGATATTTTTAAGAACAGCCTGGACATTTATTATTGGAACAAGTGTTTTGGCATATTGGCAAGCTAGAAGGGCTTTAATGCCCGTGCTTGAAAGATTTGTTTGCATGTATGTATGTCACAAAAATCAGTCAATCCTCTCTACACAAAATGTACCTTATTAAATGTTTTCTCATCAGTTCCTCTGGAAAATACTCAACTAGTAGCTTCTTTCTACTTTTGTGTTCTTGTAAAACCTAAATATAGTTCTGTGTTTTTGTAAAGGCTTCCAAATATTGCTCTCTGTAAAATTCTTTGTTCTGTAAATACTCTACATATTGCATAACTCTAATTACTGTTCACTGTATAATTTTTGTAACAACCAGTTTGATCTGTACTGGAGCTTTTCTCCCGGGACTATCCTGGTAAACAAAACTAAATAAATAAAATTAATAAATTATTTTAGGCTTCGTCCAGATTTATTGGGTTACGAGGTTGAGAGGTATGGACAAGGCCCAAAAATAGGGGGACAGATTTTAAATAGTTGCTATTGTGTCTTTTGTCTTTTCCCTGTTAGGGGTCGCCACAGCGGAACTCCGTTCCGCTAATGATTGGTAGTTGATTTTTACGTGCCGAGTTACCAGCCCTGACGGACAACCTTCAACGAAGGTATGCCCATTCGCGCATGTCTTTACGCAGAAGATGCTCCAGCTGAGAATCGAACCGGACAGTGTCTTACTGTGAGGCGACAATGCTACCGCAGCACCACCACCTGCTCTTATAAAATTAGAATGTTGCTAGAATAACAGGTTTTGTATTAACATGCATTTTCTGAAAGATATGAAGCGTGAAACTTAAATGTTTGTCATTATTTAGTGCCTACATTCTTCAGTGGTTTGACAGAAAAGCACACATTTTATGAGGAACAGATAAAGAAATATGAGGCAAAATGCTTCCAATTCATGTGAAGCAGAGCCCTTCCCTGACCATCTTCAAGCGCAATCTGGACCAATCCATGGGAAATCACAAATTATACCATGATCCCCCCAAAACGTGCACGCTGATTGGCCAGCGTGCCCGTTGTAAATCGAGTTATACTAATGGAAAAAGGTCCGGTCTCCCGGACTTTTTCCATTAGTATAACTGCTTTAAACCGCTATGTTAAATGGGTTTAACATGCGAGACAGCTTTAAATAAGCTCCGTTGCTTATTTTAAAGCTGTCTCGCCATGTTAAACCCATTTAACATAGCGAGACAATGTTAAAAAGCAACGGAGAAAGCAAGATCTCCGTTGCTTTTATGTCTCGCTATGTTAAATGAGTTTAACATAGCGAGACATTAAAATAAGCAACGGAGATGTCCGTTGCTTATTTTAACTGTCTCGCTATGTTAAACTCATTTAACATAGCGAGACATAAAAAGCAACGGAGATCTTGCTCAACTCTGATGTACCGCGCAGTACATCAGAACTGCCGGATGCCAGACATCTGCGGAAGGGCAGTAAACAGGCATTATACTATGCCATTATTTAAGAAAAGTAATAGTTTCTTTTCTTAAATAATGTCATGTATAATAGCAATAACCCACTTCTGGGTGTGGGTAATGCTATTACCCACGGTTGGCTTTGTTTGGTCTCGGCGCCCTCGGGACCAAACCACGCCAACCGTTAATATTCACTCCTGGGGTGGTGCCCACATCCCTTATGCTCAGAGGCAGTCTGTAAATATTGTCAAAACCCAGCTTGCTGAATCTTGTTATCTTTCTTCTAGGGATAGAAAATTGGGCAAAATCTATGTAAAACTAGCTAGGCTTGTAAGGCTCTTGAGCCCTTTGTGTAATCTCTTATGAACCTATGAAAATGTCATACTCATACCTCTCAAGTGTACCTCTTTACGAGGAACGTACCTCATTTGGGGTCTTAAAAAGTTCATGTTCCTCGAAATTCCTCAAAGTTCCACATTAAAAGAGTCTTTGACACATTCAGTGTTAGGATTTTTTTAAGTGAAAACCATGGTAAATAGAAATTAATCATATTAATTCATTAAATGATATTATTTAAAAGAAAAAACAGCACAATTTAACCATTCTATGACCTTCCTAGTCGAAGTTGTTAGTAAGCCATTAGTATGTGTTCCACATTTTGCCCATTTGTTCCACATTATGAAGGTGAGTGTTCCTCATTTTGGAGATGGAAGGTTGAGAGCTATGACTTAATTTGATACAGTTTCAGGTCTGGCAAGCCTGCATGGTGGAAGGCTTGCCATGAAAGGTGTGTTTGGGGGAGGGCGGAAGATGACTCCTGAGGGGCCCCGCCGCCCCACGAAAATTATCCAAATTAAGTCCTGTAATGAGTGCATTCTTAGCAGTCACGTGCCCGCGCGGGCAGACGTCATTTGTACGGGTTTTGAGGTGGTTTAGTTTCAGAACAGCAGGAAGTAAATAACATAACTTGTATTTTCTTGAAGAAAGTGCATTACGTCGTATGCCTGATGGGCTGCTTCTTCTATAATCTAAGTTTGAATATGTTGAAACTTTAATGTAAATGCAAATCCGTGTTTGTGAATGTCGAAAATCCTGTTTGTGTAGAGTCATACGATCTGTCGGCCTTTTTTCTGGACCATCCTGATTGGTGCCGGCCCAGCATCTGAAGATGTTGCGCCGAATGGGGGCGGTGCTTAAGTGCAGGTTCTACTGCAAAAACAGCCCTGGAAAAACAGTGCAAAATAGGTGGTGTGAACCGTCCAGAAGTGTAGTGGAAGTGGCCCAAGTAACGGATTTGTGTAATTATAACAGGTACGTTATCCTGAGTGGAAATGATTATCGTGTCCCATTGTATTTGCAGTTAAAAATTTTAGCTTTATTGCCAAACTTTTAATAAAAGTTACTTGGCTTATGCTGACTGAATTGTATTTGAAATAACTGTATTCTTGATCCCAACAGTTTTTCTTGTTTGCGAAAGTATCAAGTCTTTTAAAGTTATTAGATGTGTTTGCCAGTGATGCGGAATTTGTATTCACCATAACTTAATTGTGGCCATTTGTCACGACAGGAAATAATGTCTGCAGCACTTGCTTCCTGATGTAGAATAAGAGCAACAGCATTTGTAGACCGCGGTTTCTTTATTCCGTGTTTAGAAAGTGACAGCCTAACAATTTACAAAACCAACGTTGCTGCAAAAGTTAAACACTGTAGAAGACTGTTTCTTGGGATTCCTGATCACATCATGAGACTGTATATATGATATGACTGAGGGAGGGCAATTCGGGGGAAAGAGAGAATGCATAGTGATTGTGGGTTGTTACTGGTCTCTGAGTCTGGTTGTAAAATGCGCAAATTGAGATTTGCCCTGGGGATGGTGGTCAGTTTACTGTTGAGTCATGCATATGTTTATTATATTCCGTTTTATGCAGCGTTGTTTTACCATAATCAGAATAGTTTGGGAGTCTAATTTTACTGCAGTTATGAAGCATGCAAATGTTTTTGCTGGTTTAATGTATGTGCAAATACGTTGCTGTATAAGTTCGGGGGCGGGGGTCGCAAAACAGATCCAAGTATTCCAACTTCAGTGTACAGTTGCCTTTAGTATTGAATGTCTGTACATTCTGTTAACTTTGTATGTGTTTTGGAAGACCATGGACTGTAGGGAAATGTGTGAATACTTCTCAGAGAAATACCTAGGCAGTTTTTCTTTCATTTGTATTTTTCAATTTGTTATGTAAGGTCATCTTCCCAAGACTAGCTTACTACCCAGAGTAGCATGAGAGGAAAGTAATTGAAAAGGGAGCAAGGACTATAATTATGTAAGCAGTATCAAAAAGAAAGGTCTGGATGTTGTTACTGGCTTGGTGGGTGCATGTCTCATTTGTTCTGGCAGTTTAACAGCAAAAGTGGTATTGCCATGGTGCATTTTTAAGCAGGGCTGTCTTTTAGTAAACTGGTGCCCTAGGCAAAAGGGCTCCACAGCACCCCCATCCAGTGCCCCCCATCCTGGTCTACCAAAACAATGCAGATTCTTTTTTCCTTCCATTTTCTCACAGTTTGTCTTACTGTTTAGTTTTTAGTGTATTCATTCAACATATTTAAAGAAGTCATTTTACTACAAAATCAAAATAAGTAAACAACTAAATAAAGTGTTTTTTTTTTAAATTGCCATGAGTTTATATTGTTGTTGTCTAAAATGATTTATATCATGAATACTGAAAGAAAATCTTTTTATACCACTGTGAAATATGGGGTGATTTGTGTTTGTAACGGCTATAGTGTCCCTCTACGAGTACATTTTTTTTAAATTAGTGAATGTCCGTTTACACTTTAGCAGATGTCTGTTTTGTGATAGAAGGCAGTATGGCACATGGGGGAGGGTGAAAGGAGACGTGATATTAAGGTTTGTAAAGCTATACTACTTACAAGTTACTTGACTTTGAGAACTGTAGCTATATGATAGTGTTTGTGCAATTTGCAAGTTTTGTTTTCTCCATAATATTCTTAAAATTAGTCACAAGGCTAAGGGCAGGATTCAGGAAGCCTCCGTGTAAGTGTTATAACTCTTACACGGAGGCTGCAGTTAAACGGTGTGATGTCAGCATGTCATGCATATGCATGAGGTGCATGAGGCATGCTGAATCGCACTGTAACTCTTACACGGTCCGTGTAAGACAGTAGGGGGCGTGTCTGTAGGCTAAGCCCTGCAAGCAGACACGCCCCCCGGAAGTCTAGAATGGCAGAAAGTAAACAGCCACGAGAGAGGCCATGGAAATGTGAATAAAGACACTACACAACACATGCCCCCACAGACCAGCAATGTAAAAAGTGAGCAGATGTTATAAAATGAAAACTGTTTTTTTTTTTTTTTAAACCCCGTAAATGTTTGCTACTGTGTGCGTGGGTGTGTTACTAGCGCAACTGCAGTTAGCAATCAGTGGGGAAAAGGATATAAGAACTAAATATGCAAAGTAAGCCAAGAAGTAATAGCATAGAGGTAGAGTTGTCAGCTTAAGAGCAGGCAGGCAAGGTTCGAGCCCACACAACAACCTTTTTTTTTGTAAATAAGCACTAAAAAGGCCTCTGACAGTATTGTACAAATGTAAAAGTATTTCCTTTTGTAAAATGGAATGAAATGGAGCATACATTTTCAAGTAATACAATAATAAAAATATTTAGAAATGTGCTGATAGCTAAGCTGCTGTGAGACAGAGTGCCTGTAGCTGAGTAGTGTTTCAAAGGCTGCAAATTGCTTGCCCGTAGCTAAGCACTGGTTTAATGGGCTCAAACTGTGTGCAACTAGCTGTGCTTAGCTTAACATGCGTGTTACTAGCCAATTAAGGTTTAACCCAGTGCACACCATTTGCGCGGAGGTGCGTGCCGCGCCCACAGGCTAACCGCCGGTGCGCATGCGTGAGCTCCGCGCAAATGAGCGCAGACCTGGTTTTAAGTGCTTAAAAGTGCCTTTGGCATGTTTGATTGACAGGTCCTGAACTCATTTCTAGACAGTCATGAAAATTAAAAATCAGTGGTCAGATTCGAACCCAGGATACCATGCACTAGAGTCAAGGTACTAAACCACTAAGCCATGACAGCAGTACTTAGAAATGCAGAAATAGCATATATATAGGATATAATCCAAAATGGAGCATGATAAAGCAGTTTCTGTGAAGTAGATACAATTCCAAAACGGCCAATCATAGAAATCTGCGGGAAAATCGGCATATGTAAGCCCCATAGGCAGGAATACACAGCATAAACGATTGTAGAATTGACCTGCAGGCAGAATGAGTGGAGTAGGGGAGGGACGTTGCTTTCGAGCACAGCGGTGGGGCGTTGAGGAGTCCAGATACATGGTCTGGCTCCTAGTTCACCATCATGAGGCCCAACTCATGCAGGGCCAGGTCTCTTGGGGAGCATACAGGGCGGAGGCATGGGACCAGTTGGCTCATGATCTCACTAGTGCTACTGGGATTCCACGTACTGGTGAGCAGGTCCGTCACCATCATGCGGACCTGAAGCGACGTAAAGAAGACCAGCTGACCCAATAGATCCAGGAGGCCCGGGATATGCCCAACGCCCCACTACTGAGTAAGTTACATTTTACTTATGTATGTAAGGAATTCAACTAGCTGATACCATGGAGATGTGTATTCCAATATTACTTGTTTTGTATTACAGCTGCAGGTGTCCGCTCTGAATCGCAGGGTACATGACCTCAGGCTGGTGCGGCTGCGCCACCATGCAGGTTAGTAACCCCACCTAGTACTTGTAAATAAATATTATAGTGTAGCACGTAGCAGAACACTGCAGTGTATTGATTAAAAGTAATAGAATGTGCAAGCAACAAGTGAAAGTCTGCAGGTATGGCTGCACCAAGTTCATCAGTATGCAAGTGAAACTGGAAATATAATTGATAGAAATAAATAGTTCTGTAATACAGATGTCCCACCATTAATTAAATGTAGTATAACCTGCAGTAGTCTCAAGAGTACAGCTTCAGAAGCTGAGTTAATCACATGTGAGATATATCCCCTGTTGAAATGCTGAATCATGACAGAAGTGAGGCTGCTGGAAAGTGTTTGAATCACCACAGGTCTAATATGTGAACAAAGCCTAGAAGTACCAACCTGAACTGTGAAATAGCAGGATGTGTGAGAGTGACAGAAAGGGTCCTGTATCAATAAAGTAGTATATAACTCCTGAATATATAAGCCTCAGTGTGGTTCTACAGAACTAAATGCATGTGGGAATTAAAAATTAACATCCCAAACTGATTTCAGTGTGTCTGACTCTTGAATGTTTAAGCCAAAATCTGTATATGGTGATGACAGTCAACAATTTTCAGATAGAATGAATGATTGTCTGACATACTAAACATCCATAGTTGTCCCCTGCCCTGTCATCAAAGTGTAGCAGGATGATGTATCTGATCAAATCAAATTCAAAATAACTAGGATAGTGATGTATCTGTAACAGGTCTAGCATGACAGTCAATTAAAAATCATTTGGAAACTACCACCCACAAGTTAATTGTGTTTCTATTACAAATGTATATTAATGTATAATTTATGAATGTGTCATCATTTTCTTTCTCCACCCCACCCTATAATTGCAAATTAAAAAACTCACTAAATATTGGTATGTGAACATTTCATTAACCATGGACATTTGTCCTGTTGTTTCAAAAATATATGCATGTCCGTTGTTGCATGTGCCCTGTTCATACCTGCAAACCTGATGGCCTGTTGCCATTAATCAACCCTGCATGTTGTTTGATTGTGTATTCCTGTTCAAATAATGCATGTGATATTGATATGCCTGTTGTTCAATGGTGTTAATATCTGGGTGTTTGTTTAATGGGAATACCAATGCATGCTGTTACAACTAATTTGAATGGAATAATATGCTACTAACCCAAACTAACATAACATACTCACAAACCTAGAACGCTTGGGAAGGCGGGTCCCAGCGGACCCACCTCTCCCACCTCATCTGGCGACTGCACCTGGCACTAGTGCCCAGGCCGGACCCTCCGGTGGCCCTGTGCCACCTTTGGGTGGAAGCGCTGCAGGGGATGGGGCCTGTCCCCCCTCTGCAAGTGTGGCCGGAGGAGCCCGTCCACTCACCCTCCAAGGTGTCCTGTCTGTGGTGCGAAGGGAGATTCAAGACTCTGTTCTTGAGGCCCGGGTGGCACAGCTTACGGGCATGCCCGTTGTCCCACCTGCACAGCCCCCAGCACAGCCCCGTCCTGGGCTGTGAAGGAACAGTGGCAAGTGCCTATGGGTGGGGATGTCAGTTCCACTGTTGCCATCTGTGGGCTCATGTGCCCTGGATATCCCAACCTCCGTCCCCGTCAGTTGTGTAACCCCCCCACATGTGTCATACACCGCCCCTGTATGCGTCTTGTCTGTTAACCTACCCAGCCTACCTCCCCAGCTATACCGACTACCTTCACCTGACATACCACTCACCTGAAAAAAAAAAAGGGCACTCTGTACCCACAAAAAAATTACGCCCCATACATAGCTGTCCATGTTGCACACATGTCCGCTGGACATTGAAACTGTTAATTACAATTGGCTGTACAACAGGCATTAATGTTGTCCTGACACCTCTCTCAGGGGTGGAAGGCTTCAAATGTCACACCAAATTACATACAAATGCCCAGCTGTTGCTGAGAAAGACATGGGCAGCTATGGGCCTCCCCTACATCCTTCCTGCAAATCCCAAGCTTGTTTCCCTACTGTCTTACCCTCTTTGTGACCCCTTTTTCACCACTTTCCTGTCACCCCTTTTTCTTTTCTTTCAAAGAAAATAGCGCCGGTGTTAGCTGAGCTCACCGCCAGTGCGCATGCGTGAGCTCTGCGCAAATGAGCGCAGACCTGGTTTTAAGTGCTTAAAAGTGCCTTTGGCACTTTTGATTGACGGGTCCTGTACTCATTTCGAAAGAAAAATAAATTCCCACTGCCAGTCTCGAACCCAGGACCTTGGTAACACTAGTCTGTATGACCTACCACTAAGCCATGACTCTCATACAAGAACATAGTGCTAAAATAAATATATCATGTAATAGTAGGAATCAATATAAAGGCAATATAGGATGTGTAGTACCCAAAGCATGTCAGGTAGATTTTTAATGCCCGAATTACTGGATTCCCATACTAGTTTAGTGTTAACAGAAACAGCCCTGCTAATTGTTAGCTTGTACATAATAATGTAAGTTAATGTACATATATGAAAGTATTATATGTACACACATTATATATATATATATATATATATATATATATATATATATATATATATATAAATACATATGGAATATAGTGGTAGGTGTCGGTATTCATACACACTCGCTACAGGAAACAGTGAAGATAAATGCAGCAACCAGAATCTACAGCACAGCCTGACTCCTGTGAGACCTACTAACCCTTTTAACTGCGTAAAGGTGCCTTCAGCACTTTTGACAGGTCCTGTACTAATTTTGAAGGAAAATAAATTCCCACTGTCAGTCTTGAACCCAGGACCTTGGTAACACTAGTATGTATGACCTACCACTAAGCCATGACTCTCATACAAGAACATAGTGCTAAAATAAATATAACATGTAATAGTAGGAATCAATATAAAGGCAATATAGGATGTGTACTACCCAAAGCATATCAGGTAGATTTTTAATGCCCAAATTACTGGATTCCCATACTAGTTTAGTGTTAACAGAAACAGCCCTGCTAATTGTTAGCTTGTACATAATAATGTAAGGTAATGTACATATATGAAAGTATGTATATGTACACATACATACATACATATATTAATACATATGAAATATATTGGTAGGTGTCAGTATGCATACACGCTCACTACAGGAAACAGTGAAGATAAATGCAGCAACCAGAATCTGCAACACAGCCTGATTCCTGTGAGACTTACTAACCCTTTTAACTGCTTAAAGGTGCCTTCAGCACTTTGATAGGCTCTGTACTCAATTTGAGAGCAAAATAAAAGCATACTATTAGACCCTACCACAAGACCATTGTAACACTAGTCTGTATGACCTACCACTAAGCCATGACTCATACAGGAATATAGTGCTAAAATAAGTAGAACATGTAATAGTAGGAATGAAGATAAAGGCAATATAGGATGTGTACTACCCAAAGCATGTCAAGTAGACTTTTACTGTCCTAATTACTGGATTCCCATACTAGTTTAGTGTTAACAGAAACAGCCCTGCTAATTGTTAGCTTGTACTTAATAATGTCAGCTAATGTACATATATGAAAGTATGTATATGTACACATATATATATATACATATATATATATATATATATATATATATATATATATATATATGTTAATACATATGAAATATAGTTGTAGGTGCCAGTATGCATACACACTCACTACAGGGAACAAGTGAGAAATGCAGCAACTTGAATTTACAACACAGCATGAATCATGAGAGACTTACTAACCTTCACACTCACAGAACACTGTCGACAGCATAGCAGCATGGTCCACGCCCTTACAATCTGAAAGGGCAACGCCTATCTCACATACCCTTTTATAGCACTGTCCTGAAATCACAGTGAGACATGCAATCAGTACACAACTGGCTGCATGCAATTAGCAAATGCTGCCTTACAATTGGTGCATTGGCCATCACATGGACCTATGCAGATACCTACAAAAGCATCAAGTACTAACACTCCACACATGCAATACATTCATTGCACCAAACCGACAGAGAAAGAGAGAGAGAGAAAAAAAGAAAGAAAGAAATAAAGCAATAAAGGCAGTGATAAAAAAAAAACTGCATCATCACAGCAACAAAACCAGCAGCAGCAGCAAACGGCAAGTAGCACCAGTGACACAGCAACAGCTGACACAAACACAGGTAATGCAAAGTAGCAGGTTAATACTGTGTTTACTGTGAAACCTCCAAATGTATCATAGTGAACTATCTATAGGTATGTCCATGAGATAGGTTGTGTGTACATAGTCCTGATATATATACATATGTAATATTGCTGTACATGTCTTCCATACTTAAAACTTCCATAGCTTAGAACACAAGGCCAGTTATGCATATGATGCAGTAGTTCCCAGGGTCAGTAGAGGTTCCTCCTCATTGGTGTGGGACCACTGTGATGTATGGCACTGTTCAGGAACATATCCTGTAGTATGCCCAGGGTTTAATATCAGTCTGTAATGTGGTGCTATGTCCTCTAGGGGTGAACATATCACACATCCAGGGATACCATTTTGTAACAGTGATGCTGTTTGTTCTGCATGTTGAGGGTGGCCCTCACCTGGACATGTGAGATGATAGGGAGGTTACATTCATCTGTGATAACTAATTCCACTTGTGTAGGAGAATGGGGGGGGGGGGTACCTGCACCTAAACTGTCTGCAACAATGTTGCCAATATCTGTGCATTTGGTGAATGTGAAGCATCTTACCACTGCTGACCACAGATGCCTTGCCTTCATGTGAATCTGCTCTGTGCTGCAGTAGCCTCCTGCTATTGCTATACAATGTGCCTGTATCTGTAGTCCACTGGACAGGATAAATAAGTGGTGTGCATACGGTCTGGGTTAGATATGTGTGTGCACATTACATGCACTATGTGGGATGTCTGTGGTAAGCTTTTGCAAAGGGGCCAGCAGTGTGTGTTGTGGCTTCCACTGGCCCAGTGGGCTGCATGGATAGCATCACAGTCCTAACTAGTGAATAACTGTGTAATTACATACATACATAGCAAGGTAGTGTACTGTGCTTGTGGTGTTGTTGGGATATGTATATCCAGGCTGAGTAATGTGTGTCCACATCAGTGTTGGATGGCAACACACATACAGTATGTTGGGATGGACACCCAGAGTGTTTCAGAAGTGTTGCCTGTGCAGAACTATCTGGCCATTACCTGCACATCCCCCACAACACACACACATGCAACATATGGCAGAAGTAGTATAGCAGTACACATAGGTTCATACTAGGCTATTTGCCCTAGGGCATTGATAAGCCTAGCAGAATGTGTTTGTCTTTTGCCACCCAATTAAAATTTATGTTGCTATGCCCTTTTCCGAGGTTAGTATACTGTGCCTCTGTCTAACAGTGACATAGAAGTGATACCCGGGGTACAACTATGATCTCCATCCACTCATCCAGATTCCTATGGAAGAGAGTCAATGAGGGACTCTGCCTAACCTGTACTGTGAGTTCATTACAGAGTGAAGGGAGCCTCTGGGTTATGAATCTGTCCCTCCAGCATGTCCTATTTATTTCAGTGCTAAGGTTCAGGTCTCTTGAGTGTGTGGCTGTATGGGATTTTGATTTCCTGAGGTGCAGCATGTCCATTACTTCTGGGTTGGACATGGCTGTATATGGCAGGCACAGACTGCCTCTGAACAGGCAGTATGCCACTGAGTCCAGCTGGATTTTCTTTAACTGGGCAGCATATGGCATCTGTTTGAGCCCTTTGATCCTCTTGATGAGGTACTGTTGGGGTTTTTCCAGTTGCTGTAGGTGTCTAGTTAGGTACATCCCAAAAGGGGCATTGTACTCAATTATAGGCCTGATGATGGATGAGTAAAGAGGCACAATGACCTCCCCTGATGTACATGTGAATCCCTTCATGATTAGCTGGGCTATATAACATGTTTTCCTATCCACTTTGGCCACGTGGTTGTCAAATGACAGATTGCTATCAAGTTTGTTCCCCAGGTCCCCAATTACTTCTTCTGTACTTAATGGCTTAACACCTATGTGGTACTTTGCCACCAATGTGGAGGTGTGGGTATCTTTGATGAATATTGATACTCCCCCTCCTTTTGTTGTTTGGTCCAAGTGTTGGGGCCGACAAGAATGGTAACGGGTATAACTTGGTAGTGCTGGTGTGCTCTTGGGAAACCTGAAACAGGTTTCTGTTACTGCACAGATATCGATGTCCATAATGCTAAGTAGAGTTTTGAGTGTGTGTATCTTGAGGTTTAGACTTCTGGTGTTGAGTAGCATTACTCTTGGTTCCTCATCCTTTGTGATACGTATGGATGTGGGTTTGCCTTATGAGCCTTGCCTAATAAAGGCACTATGGGTGTAGCAAGAGCCTTTGCCAAAATCCAAAAGCCCAGGGGTGACAGGTGCAAGCTGTCCCTAGCAAAGCATCGTGGCTTGTACAGCATATCATCCCAAGCTGACAGGCATTGGATCACCTTTGAATGACACCAGTACTTCAGTCAATTGTTGAAAGTGATCATCTTGCCTTGATATTGTGGCATCATTCTTGGTGAGGGTAAGATGCTACTCAAGGTCAGGGTCATACTGTCTTGGGCTACATGCTCAGAGAGCTCCTTTCTGTCTCTTTTCATGTAGTCCAGGGAGGTATGTGTCAGGTCATTCACACCAGCATGGACAATGAGTGAGTCATATTTGTACTTGCTTTGGAGTTACTTGAGTGCTTGTGTTATGTGGCGGGTCGTAGTGCCAGACAGGCTGCACACTGTGACCCTCTCCTCGTTCAGCCTGGTGAACGTGACGTCAGTGTGCCTGATGATAGTCACCTATTACAAGTGTATGAGGTGTGATGTTTACTGTTAAGGGCTGTGAGTGTTCAGCACATTGGCTTTGTGAGATATGTGTTGCACGTGTTTGGTTTTGGGGTAGCGGTTGCTTGGGTGTCTGCTTTGGAGGTCTCTGCTGCTTAGGCAGATCTTTATTTTGAGCCTCAGTATGTTTTGTGTGATTATGTGTTTGTTTTGCTGTCGTGGTAGGTCTATGTGAGACTGGAATTGTAGTGAGTGTGGTTTCCTTCTCCACCTGACTGGTTATGGCAGTATTGAATAGAGAGCCTAGCCTCCAGTTTGGTATATGGTTGCATCACTCACATGTGTTTGAATTTGTTGTTAGGAGGAGGGGGTGTCTGTGTACATGAGGCTGTTATAACATTGCCTCTGGATTACCACACTCACCAGCTGGACTGGAGAGGAGATTGACAACTGACCTTTGGACATGCTAGAATACTATTGTAAATTCCGTAATAATTGAAAACAAGGTCCAGTGGGGAGTGAGGGTGTACTGATATTAATTTCTACTGCTGACTGATATAATAGCTTCAGTGAGCAAGTGCCAGGTAACTTAAGTGCAATGTGTTACAATTAAGTAAATGCAAAAACGACAAGCAGTCACTTTCTGTCAAATGTAACAAGGAAATAAGTACAGTAAGCAATGCAGATATCAGTAGTGATTCACAGAAGTGCTGAGAAGTTGTGTATTATGTGGAATTAGCGTACCAGTGAAATAACAAGCTAACAAATAACAAGCATATAAACAAAGCTAGATTCAGGAGGCTTGGATGTAGTGTATGCTACAGCAAACAAGGTGTACCAATGTCGGTAAGATGCAGGCACTATAAACCTTAAACCAGAAGTTCCCAGCTATGAATGGCCGAGTACAGCCTATTCTCACACAAGAGTGCAGACCACAAACATTGTTAATGTTAAATAACTGGCCTGAAGCCCAACTGCTTATACCAGAACTAATACACTTGGACACTGGGCTCTCAATCAGCAGTTCCCAACTTAGAAGGATGAAAGCTACCTGTCCTGCCACCACAGTGCTTGCCACAAACTTTCCTAATGTAAAACAACTGGTGTGAAGGCCAAGTGCTTAATCCAAAAGACTTAGAATGATAGCTACACTTTAATCAAGTTACAACCAAGCAGTAATAACTACAATTTAATACTTTATGTATGTATAGAATGTGTACCATATATTGCTGACATACTCTGCTGATATCCTGTTTGTGTACTTTTCCAGGGAGATATGGCTCCAAAAAGGAACCCTGCCTACTCTGCTGCAGAGGACAAAGTGATCCACCAGAGCCTGGTGCGTGACTATGACATCCTGTTTTCACGCACCACCCAGAATCAGCAGGAGAGGTCTGCACTGTGGCAAAACCTTGTCAGCAGGATAAATGATGTTGGCATGCATGATAGGACATATGAGCAGGTGAGACATCACTGCAGTGATTTGATTAGAAATGTCCGCCAGCGTGCTGCAGATATCCGCAGGCAACAGGTTGCCACAGGTGGGGGGGGTGGCCACACATCCCCCCCCTCACCAGACAGGAGGGGCTACTGCTAAGTGTCGTGGATCCAGCCCCAGAACAACAACAGCATCAGACTTGCATCATAATGGAGGTTGGAGCCACACAGCAGCAAGACACTGAGCGTGCAGGTAAGATGTCATATGTACATATGACTGTTCTGTACACTGTTACTTCATGCATGCATAAGGTGTGCACGTGGTATGTATCTGTCATCATGATATGTAATTGTGCATGTGTGATACTGACATTATGAGCAGCTGATGTGTATAAGGGAACTGGTGTACTACTGTACTGTATCATATGCAAAACAAATGGCACACTTGTGCCCACTGACATTACTTTCTTCATATTTCCAAGTCCCTCCCATCTAGCAACGAGGCAGGCCATACATGCTGGTGAGTGTGTTTATCATTACCTGAAAAACATTTTATAATACTAGTAAGAGCAGTGTAACTCTGTAGTATACATGCTGGTGAGTGTGTTTAATAATACCTGCAATACTCAAGTTAATACTAGTAAGAGTAGTGTAACTCAGTACTGATGTGTGTGTGTACTGTGGGGTGTGCATGTGTGCAAGTGTGCCTGTGCCCATGTGTGTGTGTTTCCATGAGTGCATGTGTCCATTTCTGAATGTGTGCATTTGTATTGAAGTGCATCACCGTAAAATATGTGTTGAGACTGTAACCTGTGTTCCCTGTTTTCCTCCCGTAGGTTCTGGTGCTGCTGTGGTGACCTGCAGCAGGGAACCTGAATCTTGTGCCCCAGATACTGATGATGATGAAATGTCTATAATGGTGCAGGAAGGTGTGTCTGGGTCCGCCATTGGTCAGCCAATTGACAGTACACAGCTGTCAACCCCTTCAATGCGAACAGTCATCCTGCCGTTACATCCTTTGTCATCATTGTTCCTAGGTGATGGACAGTATGCATTGGGCATAGATCAGGGTAATGTGGTACCTGTGGTACATGCATCCCCACAAAGCAGCCATGAGCAGGGTCCTCCAATGGTACCACGCAGACAGTCGCCCATGGGTTCTTGTGGGGGCATCCATGGCCGTACTGCCTCTGGCCGACGTGCCCAAGGAGGTATGTCAACCTCCACTATGTTTCGGACTGTTATGCAGGCACAGGCGCATATGGAAAGGTACACCAGACAGGGTCTGAGGGAGCTGACAGCATGTCGCACAGCCATGATAGATGGCATGTGTGACATTGCGAATGCTATTCGTAATTTCACAGATGTCGTTGACAGACGTTGTGGGGACATACAACAGCTGCTCCACAACCAGATATCCATGGGCCAGGGCGATGGTGTGCGTTTGCGGCGCCAACGTGGCCGTATGCCGGCAACAGCACCAGCTGGCAGTCACCGCGGACGACAACAGGCCCACTCACGCACCTCAAGTGCCAGCACCAGCCCCAGCAATGCTGGGTTAGTGCTGTCATCAGGACGCCCCAGGAGACCACGTGCACGTGGCTCTGGACAGTCCCAACAGGGAACTGTGTCCAGTCAACACACACCCGCTTCCGATGACAGTACCCAGTCTGGATTAGTACCGGATACGGTCCGTAGCACCCCTTCCAGGCACGGGTACCGTGTCCGTGCCCACAGACACTGATCTGGATGACCTGACAGGTGCAGTCTGTGGCTGTCCACAAAACCCTGTACATGGCAGCCATTATGTGGGACTGTGTGCGTGCTTACAGACATGCAGAAATTTAACACCTAGGGCAAACACATACACACACACACGCACTGCACGAACACTGGTCCACCCTGTACTGCTGCCCCTCACAAACACACATATACACACACATGTCAATTGGTGATACCAGTGGCTGGCTTGGGCATACCTAACCCACACCCTGTGCATATGATGACACTGTGCCACCTCCTGCATACTACAACATCAGTGCAGGAAAAGGTTAACACGTTGCTGATGCACAGGGTGACTACATAGATGTGTATAAGTAGTAACATGTTGGTAACTGTTCACTGTTCCACTATGATTGTGTGTATATCCCAGCATTCCTTCTGCAGTAACTGTATGAATGTCCTGAATTGTTATCTGCACCCATACTACTTACCCAAGTGTACCACCTGCACACCATCACATGCTACCATTGACTATGGGAATGTGCATCGTGTGCTGTATTGTAGATTCAGCTATATGTATCTGTTCTGTCACATGCATTTACACACACCCTGCTACCCCCACACATGCACACGCTCACCTGCCATTTCCATTATTTATTACCCTACATGAGTAGCTGTCGACACATGACAGGTACACATTTGAAAAGTGCACTATTTGGATTACTACCGAATTCCCCCTCTCTACCTGTACTCACAGGGTGCAGGCAACCTCATTAGTTTAAAAGTGTAATGTGCAGGCAACCTCATTAGTTTAAAAGTGTAATGTGCATCAGGTACTGTGGTTCCCTGATTGCCACATCCAACATGTTTTCCATACGGAAATGCACACACAGAAACATCCCACATCCACACACTTGCCACATTCAGGTTTCAAAACACTATCTAGGTATGTTCTGGTACATGTGCGTGTTACAGCAGCATGAAGCACTATACTGAGTACTGGCAGTTGTCTGTTGTCATGTTGTTTGTATAGGGTGCTGTCAACATCACTGTTTAAGGGAAATGTGCACCCTGCAGTGCGTAGCCCCATTTGGCAAAAGCCACATCCCACCCCCAGCATTGTGCACACACACTAAAACACACACTTTCCATTTGCAAGATTCAAACCCGTACCTAACTGTGTTATGACACTAGAGACAGACACATTAGCAGAGTGCGCTATTTGCATTAGCGGGAGAAATCCTTTCTAATGCTGTACTTAGAGGATGCTGACATCATCTGTGTTTAGGAAGAGGGATGTGCACCCTGTAGTGTGTTCTCCCAGTTGGCAAAAGGCACTTTTCCTTCACAGCATTATGCACACACACAAACCCCACTCAACTAACATTCCCTTTGCAGGATTCAAACCCCTACCTAACTATGTTATGACACTAGAGACAGACACATTAGCAGAGCGCGCTGTACAAATTACTGGGGAGCTTTAATTCAGGTAATATAGTTATAGAGTGCCGACATCATCAGTGTTTCAAAAGGGGAATCTGCATCCTGTAGTGTACTTTCACATTTGCTAATAGGGGCATTTCACAGACGGACATAGATGTGTTTGAGGTTTGCATATGTGGGGGATCCAGTACTCCAGTGTGATTAGTATATGGTTCGATTGCAACAATGAGGGATATACTTCAAGTAGTGAGCATTTTGTACTCATGTTTGTGATGATCAGGTCTAGTATATTATCCCCTCTTGTGGGAATATTGACTACTTGTTCCATAGCTAAAGAGTTTCTGAACTATGGGAACCCTAGAGCTTGGGTATTGTGGCTTGAGTAATGTTCACAGTCTATGTTTGGGTAGTTGAAGTCACCCAGTATGATTGTGTTTGCAGAGAAATCTATACTCTCCTGTGTCGGCATGAAGGCTGTGTGGGATTCCTGAGTTTGAGAGGGTGATGTAAGAGCTCCTCTGTGTCTCTTTCCATGTGGTCCAGGGAGGTACGTCTCTGGTTGTTCACACCAGCATGGACAATGACTGCCTCATACTTATACCTGCTGTGGAGTGACCTGAGTGCTTGTGTTGTGTGGCACATTCTATCACCCGACAGGTAGCTAAATGTGACCCTCACCTTGCTCAGTCTGGAGAGTGGGACGTCAGTGTGTCTGACTATGGCATCACCTATTATAGGTGTGTCACACATTGTGTTTGGCCTTATGGGCTGTGCCTGTTAAGAACACTGACTTTGTGAGGTCTGTGTTGCTTGTGATATGTGTGGGATGCAGCGTGTCTGGCCATGAAGTATCACCTTTGGTGACATAGGTATTCATATGTCAGCTGGTGAGCATTTGCAGTGTTACCTACTGAAAGTGGTACAGCTTGTTTGTTGTACAATGGACTACATGCAGCCCACCTTACAGTAGCTATGTTTGCATGCATGTTTCCTTGCAGTTACCCTGGAATACTGATTCGACCTGCCATGCAGAGTTACACAGCTTCTGTGGACTCCTAGTGACATCTGCATAGCTTACTATATGTATGTTCATGTCTCACTTGACAGAATGTCACTGTTTCTCCTGTTCACATGTACGTTGTGTGACACATTGCATATGACTTGCCTGGCATCTGTCCACGTGAGCAGTCATATATGCCACTGCAGGACTCTAAACCTGATGATGCACACACTCAGAACATTCCTCAGCATGGAGAACATCGTTATCTGTGCGGTAACAGATACCGGATTCAGGGCTACCAACAGCACCCCAGCACTACCAAGTTATACCTCATACCATGCTTTTCAGGCCCAAAACTTGCACAAAACCACAAAAGGAGGGGGTGTATTGATATTCATCCAAGATACCCACACCTCCAGGTTGGTGGCAAAGCACCAAACATCAGAGACTATCCATATGCAAGTAACAATGGGTAAAACTGCCTTCCAGGTTATAGCCTGCTACAGACCACCCTCACAAACACAAGAACTGCACTTGGCCTTCCTGAAAACAGTTGGAAATATGTAGGTCTGTCCATACACCATTATAGTGGGTGAGTTAAACTACCCAAACATAGACTGGGGAGCATGACTGTAGCTCCAACACCCTGGCCCAAAGATTACTAGAATTTATATACCAAAATGCTATGGAACAACTTGTTACCACTCACACGAGGTGAAAACATACTGAACCTGATCATCACCAACATGGGGACTCTATGCTCCAGACCAGAAGTGTTATCCCTCACTGTTAAGATCAGACCATAAACTAATCTCACTGGATATTCACATCCCAAGGCCACCCCCTGCACAGAAGAATACAGTCAACAACTCATGTAAAGCATGTTCACACTCCTCATAAATGATGTGGAAACCTTCAAAGCCCCCAGGCCTGTTGAAAATATGGACCAGACTGCAGATACCTGTATAAAGGCATTCTATGGACACCTTCAGGAATGCATGGATCATACAATCCCAAATAAAAGCAAGACCCAATCCTCCAAAGGCAGACGTCCTGTGTGGTGGACACCAGCCATAAACAAACTATACAACAGAAGGTTGAAGCTACTAAATGATGCAACAAACTCCAAAAATGTGAAGACATCACTGATGAGTATTGGATGAAAACTACAGGCACTCATAAGATTGTCTAAGGCCATCTTTGAGAGAAGATTCCACAAGACACTGAGGATAATCGCAAGGCTTTCTTTAGTTATGTTAGGAACCTGGGTGGTAATTCCCAGATATGCTCAGAGGTACTCCAAGATGTCAAAAGAAATACCAAACACACAGACATTGCCAACATCCTAGTGGACAGGTTCACTGCTAACTTCTCCCCCCCTCCACACCAAAGGGGCAAATATTTCTCCCAGCAGAGTGCTGCCCCCCCTGACATCTCAGATGCTCAGGTAAGAGCTGCCCTCTCCATAGCAGTAAACACTGCATCAATGGGATCAGACAGTGTCCTACATGAACTCCAAGAAGAGCTACACCCAGACATAACACTACTGTTCAATCCCAGCCTTACTACACGATATGTGGCCAAAGAGTGGCGTACAGCAACAGTGGTCCCTCTACATGTAGGTGGTGCCTTAACGGATCCTGGACACTATCGCCCCATAAGTCTGAATAGCTTGGTCTGCAAAGCTATGGCAAGGATCATCATGAACCTCATAAATATAGATATTGGGGACCTACAGACACTGCATCATACACAGTTTGGCTTTGTTAATGGCAGATCCTGCCTCTCAAACCTGTTTGATTCCTTTGAAACAAGTCACCAAGGCCACTGTCAAGGGGAAGGTGGTCTACACAGCCTATCTGGACCTTGCATAAGCCTTTGATACAATACCCCATTTGTGCATTCTAGGGAAGCTCACCAGTGTACATATTAACCCCTATGTCACTACAGATATTGCACAGTGGCTCAAGGGCAGAACACACATGGTTAGAATTGCTGGAGCCATGTCAGCCTCAAAACCAGTTACAAGTGGTGTCCCACAAGGCTCAGCCCTGGGATCTGTCTTGTTCAGTATATATTTATCAGAGGTACAGGCCAACATGGAAGGACTGTGGCTGAGCAAGTTGCAGATGACTGCAAACTGGATGCCATAATCAACTCTCCAGCCAACACACACATTCTCCAAAAGGGCCTCTTAGGAACAGACGACTTGTGCCACAGCCATGGCCTCAAGCTGAATGCCAAAAAATGTATAGTCACCCCCTTTGGCAAAAACAAAGTGACCACAAAGTACCACATATGTGTTAATCCATTAAGTACAGACGAAGGAATTATGGACCTTGGGATACACAAGTTGATAGCATTCTCTCATTTGACAACCACATGGCCAAAGTGGTTAGAAAAACATTTTATATAGGCCACCTCATCATGAAGGGATTCACATGTAGATCAGGGGAGGACATTGTGCCTCTTTACTCATCCCTCATCATGCCCATAATTGACTACAATGCCCCTGTCGGCATGCACCTTACCAGACACCTGCAGCAACTGAAAAGACCACGAAAGTACCTCAACAAGAGGATCAAAGGGCTCATACAGATGCCACATACTGACTGGTTAAAGAAACAGCAGCTCTACTCAGTGGCATACTGCCTCTTCATAGGCAATCTGTGCCTGACATATAAAGCCATGTCAAACCCTAACTTAATGGTCATGCTGCACCTCAGAATATCCAAATCCCATCAAGCTACACGCTGGAAAGACGTGAACCTCAGGAGTGATATGCATAGGACATGCTGGAGGGACACATTCATAACTCAGAGGCTCCCTTCACTCTGGAATATTATCCCAATACAGGTTAGGCAGAGTCACTCAGGGACTGTCTTCAAGAGGAATATTAATGACTGGATGGGACATTGTAGGTTTACCCTGGGTATCACTTATGTGTCACTGTTAGATAGAGGCACAGTATACTAACCTTGGAAAAGGGCATAGCAAGATAGATTTACAATGCATGGTGAAAGCCACACACATTCTGGCTAGGTTTATAAATGCCCTAGGGCAGATAGCCTAGTATGGAACCTATGAACCTATGTATCTTGTTCACCATTGGCCCTATGTGCTGTTAATCACCAATGCAATCTCAATACTATGGTAGCATGTGCAAAGGTCAGTTGTCAGTCACCTCTATGGTACAGTTGTGGAATATGTGAGTCATGTAGTAATGTCACAGCTGCCACATGTACACAGTCAACCCTATCCCCTACCCATGGATGTACAACACATGTATGAGATGGAAACACATAGCCAAACTGTGGACTAAGCACTCTGAACCCTGTACTGGCATAACCTGTCAGGTGGCATGAAATACTACAGTGACTGCAATACCAGTCTGATGTAGACCAACACTGACAGCAATACAAGCACGGGAACACACCGGGCCATTCGTGGAGCCTAAGAATGGCATCCTGCCTGAGTGGCAGACACCTCTGCAGCTGGCACACAGGCATACGTTAGGCCTGAACACAGCACGCATAACACATAGCACACAAATCCTGTGTGCCAAACAAGCACAGTCTGTACAGCTATACAACACTACTGCTGCAGTTGTGTTGGGTACTTTTATTGTCCGGTACAGTGAAGTCATGCTCACCAGGCTGGAAAAGGTGAAGGTCACAGTGATATGCTCATGGGGCACTATGGTCCACTACATAACACAAGCATACAGGTCAGTCAGATGCATGGACACATATGACTCAGTCATTGTCCATGCCACTACAGCTGATGTGTGATGTCCCTCACTGGAATACATGATAGGGAACATGGACGTGCTCACTGAACAAGTGGCACAGGCTGGTAGAACCCTGACCTTGGTTGGCATCATACCCTCACCAGGAATGCTGACATATTACTGAATGCTAATGAATTACTGTAGCTACAACACCCTAGCTGAACGGTTCTTAGCATACGGTCACTGCATTGCTATGGAATAACTTCTTACCACTCCCACAACAGGTGAAAACATGCAGCACCTCTTCATCAATTACATGTAGACTATATGCCCCAGACCAGGTGTGTATCCCTCACTACTAGGTTGATAGCATCTACATCTCACACTGTATATACACATCCCACATGCAGCACCTGCACAGAAGACCACAGTCATAATGTTACCCAGTGCAAATACCATGTATTCACATGTGGCAGGCATCACACATGGTAACTATTGAAGGTCACAGGTACATATGTGTATTTGGCACACACATACATCATGTGTGCATTGCCATAACTGGTTTAATCGATGTCATGCATTATTGTGAGAAACAACCCGCACACATGGGCATTCTGTGTGAGCAAAACACACGTGACATGTCTGGAATCAAAAGCCATAAATAATTGTGATATTGTTTAGAAAGGGGTATGTGCATCCTGTAGTGTGTTTTCCCAGTTGCCAAAAGGGATGTTCCTTTCATACACACTTACACACTAACCCCCCTTCACACACACTTGCCACTTGCTGGATTCAAACCCCTACCTAACTATGTTATGACACTAGAGACGGACGCATTAGCAGAGCGCGCTATTCGGATTACTGGGAGATTTCTTTTCTCCTGATATACTTATAGGGTGCTGATATCATCAGTGTTTTAGAAAGGGGAATGAGCATCATGTGGTGTGTTTTCCCAGTTGCTAAAAGGAACATTTCCCTCACACAGAATTGCACACAGACCAACCACAATCACCCACATGCACACACTCTGGATAAGCTGTCATTCCCTAGGGCAAACAGCCTAGTGTTGACCTCTACACCCATATGTTTAACTGTCAGATGCACATTATTTGGTGCTGATTGCAGTGTTTGCAGGTCTTTATTGCCATAACATTTCCTGTTTGTATGAACAACTTGTGTATCTGTGGACGATGTTTGCATATGGGGGAAATCCACTATATCATGTATGTCTCTGTAGTCATTTAAGTGTGAGCACTGGTCATATTGCTATAATGTTGTTGGTTACTGGAATAACACGTACATATACCAGATATATGTGGCAAAATGCTAAACTGATATTTGGACTGTGTGAGCATGCCCAGTTCATCCTTCCCATGGCATGTTGTGTGAAAGATGTCTCATTTATCAAAAAGTGTGTGAGCATGCCCAGTGTGAGCTTTCCATATGTTGAACTCTGCAGCCCATCACATTTGTGGATGAGTATGAACTTCAACAAATATCTCCTGTTTATGGTTGTGTGTTCTGTGTCATGTTGTGTAGTTACTGTCCAAATGCTTTTTGTGTGAACACAACAGGGATTATACTGTGCCTGCAGGTTTTGCATGGGATACTTTGCATACAATTGTCAACATCTGTTCATACTGCCCTAACACTGTAGTACTGTATAGTGTAGTGGTTCAGTACTTTCACTGTGGTGGACAGTATCCTGGGCTTTATTCCTATCACTGCTTTACATTTCCATAGTGAGCACAACAGCCTGGTTAGGGTCCAGTTGTGCACATCTGCACAAAGGCGCCTCTACGGACCCTGGTAATTACCGCCCCATAAGCTTTAACAAGTCTAGTCTGCAAAGCTATGGAGAGGATCATAATGGAGTTCATAAACAAAGATATAGGGGACATGCAGACATTGGACCCGTCCCAGTTTGGCTTTGTCAAGGGCAGATCATGCCTTTTGAACTTGGTCAGCTTCTTCAAAACAGTCACTAAGGCCATTGATGAGGGAAAGGCAGTCCATACAGCCTACCTTGACCTTGCAAAGGCTTTCGACACAATACCCCACTCGGGTATTGTAGAAAAACTTACCAACTTAAATGTAAACCCATATGTCACAAGATGGGTTGCAAACTGGCTTAAGGACAGGACCCACAGGGTTAGAGTTGCTGGCGCTATGTCAGACTCCAAGCCGGTCACAAGTGGTGCCCCACAGGGCTCGGTCCTTGGCCCCCTATTGTTCGGCATCTACGTCTCAGAAGTACAGGCCAACATGGGAGGACTTTGGCTGACAAAGTTTGCAGATGACTGCAAACTGGGCACCATAGTGGAAAGTGCATCAGACACGGATATCCTTCAGAAGGGACTCACAGAAACTGATAGCTGGTGCCAGAGCCATGGCCTGAAGTTAAATGCCAAAAAATGTATAGTCATACCCTTCGGGAAAAGCAAGGTAACCCCAAGCTACCATATAGGTGGCAATCCTCTAAGCACAGAAGAGGTTATCAGGGACCTGGGGACCCAGGCTGACAGTGGCCTTTCTTTTGACACTCACGTTGCTAAAGTGGTTAGAAAGACCTTCTACATTGCCCACCTGATCATGAAGGGATTCACATCCAGATCTAGTGAGGTCATTGTTCCCCTGTACTCTTCACTTATCAGACCAATGATCGAGTACAATGCCCCATTCGGGATGTATCTCACCCGACATCTGCAGCAATTGGAGAGACCCCAAAAGTCCCTCACCAAAAGGATAAAGGACTCCAACATCTGTCATATGCTGCCAGATTGAAGAAACTCCAGCTCTATTCAGTCGCATACCGTCTGCTCAGAGGTGACATGTGCCTGACATACAAGGCCATGTCCAACCCGGAATTAATGGACATGCTCCACCTCTAAAAACTCCAAATCCACCAGAACCACTAGGGCAAGTGACTTAAACCTTAGCAGGGATATAAATAGGACATGCTGGAGGGATAGATTTATCACTCAGACTCCCTATGCTGTGGAATAGAATCCCGGTCCATGTGAGGCAGAGCACCTCGCTGGCTCTGTTCAAGAGGAATCTTGACCTGTGGATGGGAGATTGTAGGTTTACCCCGGGAATCGTCTCTGTGTCACTGCTGGACAGAGGCACAACAGACTAATGGGCACAGTATTGTTTCCATATAATGGGTGGCGTAAGCCACAAAACTCTGGGCTAGGCTTATAAATGCCTTAGGTCAGATAGCCTAGTATAAACCTATGAACCTATCTGACCTAAGGCATTATGTTCAGATATTAACTACTTACAACAGCCTCGTCCAACATCAGTAGTGTATTCCACAACATAGGCGTACATTGGCAAACACTACCGATGTGCCCTAGGCCATTTCTAATGCTAGTCAGAGTGTGTTTGTCCTTCGACACATTGTAAGTGTAGTTTGCCATGACATATGTCTTGTTTAGTATACTGTGCCTCTGTCTACCCGTGACATAACAGTGATACCCAGGGTAAACCTACCATCTCCCATCCACTCATTAAGATTCCTGTTGAGGGGAATCAACGAGTGACTCTATGGATAACCTGTACTGGTAGTTTACTCATGCGTGGGGGTGGCTTCTGTATTATGGATAATGCAGTACAGCTTGTCCTATGTATGTCAGTGCTGGGGTTCAGGTCCCTCATGTGCATAGCTCACTGCCATTCAGATTGTACAAGGTGCAGCATGTTCATTGATTCCAGCTTGGACATGGCTTTCTACATCAGGCACAGCTTATGGATGGCCAGCATGGCAGTGTGTGGAGTTGCACTCTGTTTAATCAGGCAACACATTACATCTGTTCAAGCTCTTTGATACTCCTGGTGAGGTACTGTTGTGGACTTTACAGTTGATGGAGGTGTCTGCTGAGGTACACCCCACAGGGGCTGTTGTAGTCAATTGTAACGCTGATGAAGGATAACTGCAGAACCACAATGACCTCCCCTTATCTAGATGTCATAACCTTCATGATTAGGTTGGTATATGGATTGTTTCTGTTAACACTACAGCCACATGTTTGTCCAATGCAGGATATCTATCACCTTCTGTACCCAGGTCTGTCATTACATGTTAAGTATGTAATGGTTTAACACCTATGTGGTAATTGGTGGTCACTTACTGTATATCCACAGAGGTTGACTATACAGTTTTCTCCATTTAACATGCTGACATGGCTATGGCACCAGTTGTCTGTTTCTATGTGGCCCTTTTGTGGGATGCTTGTGTCAGCTGGAGTGTCAGATATGTTGGGGTTTGTAGTCCTCTGCAAACATGTTCAGGCACAGTCCTTACATGTTGGCCTGTACCTATGGGGCATATATACCAGACTGGGAAGGTCCCAGGACCAAGCTTTGTGGGATACCTGTTATATGTGGTTTGTAGTCTGACATGGCTGCAGCATGTCTGACCATGTCAGTTCTGTCGTTGGTCTGGTTTGCAACCCCTCTAGTGACATAGGGGTGTATATATAAGCTGGTGAGCATATCTATATTGAACACGTAGGGTATTGTATGGAAGGCTTTGCAAGGTTCAGCTACACTGTGTGGACCACATTGCCCTCATCAGTGACCTCAATTACTGTTTCAACTGAGTCACACATGTTTAGGGGCAGGGTCTGCACTTAATAAACCCACACTGGGTAGGGTCGGGTGTCAATAGATCCCCAATATCTTTATGTCTGCGGTACATGCTGATCCTTTCCATAGCTGTGCAGACCAAGCTTCTCAGGATTCTGTGGTGGTTGATTTTAGTATCCATTCAGGCGACACCTTTCTTGAGAACGACCACTGTTGTTATACACTGCTCTTTGGGTACATATCCTGTGGTAAGGCTGACATAATGTCAGGGAGGCAGCAGTCTGCTGGGAAAGATATTTTGCATTGGGGGGGGGTTGCACTGCACCTGTCAGGATGTATGTTGGCAATACGTGTGTGTGTTTGCTATGTTGTTTGTAATATTTGTGTGATCCAGAGCATATCTGGGAATTCACAACACGCTTCCTACCATCAGTTGCAGCAGCCTTGGGGTTATCCTTAGTGTCCTGTACAATTTGTATCATAATAGGTTCATAGGTTCATACTAGGCTATCCACCCTAGGGCATTTGTAAGCCTAGCCACAGTGTGTGTGGCTTTTGCCACCCTTGCTATGTGAATATTATGGCCATTTATGATTTACTTAGCTGTGCCTCTGTCTGGACATGACACAGTAAAGACCCCCAGTGTACATCTACAATTATCCATCCATTTTGCAAACTTCCTGTTGAAGAGTGTCAGTGAGGGGCTCTGCCTAACATGTAGTGGTATTCCGTTCCAGGGTGTGGAGAGACACGGGGTTAGGTATCTGTCCCTCCAGCACATCCTATTTGACTATGTGTTGAGGTTGACATCTCTGACTCGCACAGCTCCGATGGCTTTGAGTTTTCTGGGGTGGAGCAGGTCCATTACTTCTGTGTTGGACATGGACTTGTACAACAGACATACAATGCCTCTGTGTAGGCAGTATGTGACTGCATTCAGCTGTGGTGTCTACAGCCAGGCAGCATATGACATATATTTGAGACCCTTTCTGACTCTTGGTGAGGTACCTTTGAGGTCTTTCTAACTGCTGCAGGTGCCAGGTAATGAGGCATTGTACTACAATATGGTCTGATAAGGGAACAGTATAGGGGCACAATGACCTTTGTTGATGTAGATGTGAAACCTTTCATGATACAGTGTCCAATATAGACAGTCTTCCTAGCCAAATTGGCGATGTGACTGTCACATAACAGGTTACTGTCCACTTATGTCACTAGGTCCCTGATTACTCCTTCCACACATAATGGTTTACCACCTATGTGGTAATTTGTGTGTACCTTGTTTTGTATTTGGTGGTACATTCATACTGTCCACTGTCTTCAGGACAGTGGGGTGGGGTTCCTGTGTGTGAGTGTGGTCTGTAGCATGCTACAGACTGTACAGCAGTCTTGCCTACGGTTAGTTGCACATGGGTGGACTGCAATGACATAAGCATTGTCAGTTAACTGGACGTATAGGTGTCTGTGCTGAATATGGATGCTCACCCTCCTTTTATGTTTTGTTCCAAGTTTTGTGGCCATAACACATGACATGTGGTATTACCTGGTAGTGCTGGTGTGCTGTCACGAGGCTTGCAGCAGGTTTCTATCACTGGACAGACATCAATGTTCTCCATACTGGGGAGGGCCTCAGGAGCATGCATATTGAGGTTTACACATCTGGCATTGATCAGCATTACCCTTCTGTTTCTTTCCAGTTTTGTTTTCTATGGTGGTGGGTTAGTCTTTTCGGCCTTGCCTACGAAAGGATCTCTGTAGGTTGCAAAAGCCTTAGGCAATATCCAGGCGCTCATGGGTAACAGGTGCAAGCCATCCCTGGAACAGCAGCATGTCTCACTATGGAGTCACCTATTACAACTGTATCAGGCATGTTGTTTCTCCTTTTGTCCTGTGACTGTTTGGCACACCAGCTTTGTGTACTATGTGTTACATGTGCTATGTCTGGAGGTTGTTTTATTGGGTGTCTGCTTTGGAGGCTTGTGTTGGTGTTGTGTGTTTGTAATTAGGGCCTCTGGGAATGTTTTTGTGTTTATGTGTTTGGTTTACAGTCGTTGTAGGTCTATGTGGGACTGGGTTTGTGGTGTATGTGGTTACCTTGTCCTCCTGACTAGTGTTGACAGTACTGATTTGGGGGTGCTCAGGCTCCGGTTTGGCTACCTGGTTGCGTCTATCACATATATTTGTATTTATTGGGGTGAGTTGTTGTTGTGTGTGTACTTGGGACAGGTGTCACATTGCCACTGGATTCACAGATTCTTCTTGTTTTTCCTGGCCTTAGTGGATTGTATGTGTGGACACATTTTATTGCCATACTAGTGATCACTGATTACTTCACTTTTTATGTTTGACCTATCATGTGGTAGCTTCCTCATTCTCTTCAATGGTTTAGTAATTGCTGGAGTCCAGCATGCCAGATGCCTGGGTGTATGGCATTGTGTCTTGTTGTTATTTGTGATTGCAGACACCAAGCACTCTTGGCTGTGTTCATGGTATGCCTGTATAACATGTTCTGCAGTGTGTCCCATATTCTGGACTTGCACAGGGCCTTTCATGGATTCCACATTGGTTTGTAGGGGTGCAAGCTATGCTTTATACATGTGTTTCATTGTGGTATTCTGGCCAAGGACTGGGGTCGGGATGTGTAACTGCAGTGTGATTACTCTATGGTCTGGTCTTACCAGTGAGGGATACACTTCTCATCTTGACATCCAGTACACATATTTCTGATTATCACATCCAGTATGCTTACCCCTCTTGTGGAAGTGTTACATTTTGCATGTCCATTTTGTTTGATGGATTCTGGGAAATTGTCTACAAATGTGTCGGTGCTAGTATAATACAAAGAGTATAGTGACAAGCGTCTCAAAAGCTGACTTCACACTTCTTCTGACTGAGATGGTATCCTTTAAGCCCACTGGGCCAGTGGAAACCACAACACACAATGGTGACTCCTTCTTCACAGATGCTTTCTACGGACATCTCCAAGAAAGCATGGACCATGCAATCTCAAATAAAACCAAGACCCTCTCCACCAAGGGAAAGTGGCCTGTCTGGTGGACCCCAGCCATAAACAAACTGTATAACAAATGAAGGATACTAATGCAAGACAGAGCTACATCTCCTAAAGGGAAGGCAGCTGTGATCGGCACTAGTAAAAAGCTACATTCTCTCATAAAGACATCCAAGGTCAACTTTGAGACAAAAATCACCAAAGACAATAAAGATAACCACAATGCCTTCTTCAGTTATGTCAGACACCTGGGTGGGAACCCTCAGATATGCTCAGAGTTGGTACACAACAACATATATTTCAGTGACCTGACAGATATTGGCAACATTCTGGCAGACAGGTTCAGTGCAATTTTCCCCCTCCCTCACCCCCAAAAGAAGATAGTTATCACAGCTGAATGTAACCTCACTGTCATCTCAGATGTCCATGTGAGAGCCGCACTCAGCAAAGAACACAGCATCAATGGGACCTGATGGTATCCCCAGTTGCGTGCTATGTGAACTCCAGAAGGAGCTAAACCCGTATATACAAATGCTATTTAACCTTAGCCTTGCTGCAGGATATGTACCTGAACACTGGCGTACAGCAACAGTGGTCCCACTCCACAAAGGAGATGCCTCCACAGACCCTGGGAACTACCACCACACAAGCTTAACCAGCCTTGTCTGCAAAGCTATGGAAAGAGTCATTATGGAGCTCTTAAACAGAGACATTGGTGACCTACAGACCCTTGATCCCTCCCAGTTCAGCTTTGTACAGGGCAGATCCTGCCTTTTGCACCTAGTTGACTATTTTGAAACTGTTAGTAGGGCCATTGATGAGGGCTAAGCGGTCCACACAGCCTACCTGCACTTGGCTAAGGCCTTTGACACAATACCCCACTCAGGCATCATAGACAAGCTCGACAGCTGAAATATAAAACCATATGTCACAGGATAGGTTGCAAAATGGCTAAGAAACAGAACCCATAAAGTCGACATTGCAGGTGCCTTGTCAGATTCAAAGCCAGTCACAAGTGGTGTTCCACAAGGATCTGTCCTGGGACCCCTCTTATTTGGCATTTACTTTTCAGATGTGAAAGCAAACATAGGAGGGTTGTGGCTGACAAAGTTTGCAGATGACTGCAAACTAGGCACCATAGTGAATACATCAGCCGGTACACACATCCTACAGAATGCCCTCACAAAAACAGATAGCTGGTGCCGGAATCATGGCCTGAAACTGAATGCAACTGATGTGTAGTCATCCCCTTTGGAAGGAACAAAGTACCCACAAATCAATACATAGACAGCAACCCACTGAGCACAGAAAACAAATCAGACACCTGGGGACCCATGTAGATAGTGACCTCTCGTTTGACACCCATGTTGCCAAAGTGGTTAGAAAGACTTTCTATCTTGCCCACCTTATTATGAAGGGTTTTCCATCCAGATCAAAGGAGGTCATTGTACCCCTATACTTCTCCCTTATCAGGCCCATGATTGAATACAAAGCCCCATTTGGTATGTACCTCACCCAGCACTTGCAACAGCTGGAGAGACCCCAAAAGTACCTTACCAAGAGGATCAAGGGTCTACAACACATGTCATATGCTTCCAGACTAAAGGAAATCCAGCTTTATTCATTAGCATACCACCTACTTACATGTGACCTATGCCTGACATACAAGACCATGTCCAATCAGGATTTGGTGGACATGCTCCACTGCAAGCAATTCAAATCCACCAGAACCATGAGAGCTAAAGATTTGAACCTCAGCACATACATGTATAGGACATGCTGGAGGGACAGAGTCATAACTCAGAGGCTTCTCACACTCTCTAGCAAAGAATCCCAGTTCATGTTAGACAGAGTCCCTCACTGACTCTCTTCAAGAGAAATCTAGACAAGTGGATCTGAGATTGTAGGTTTACCCCAGGGGGTCCTCCTTGTGTCACTACTAGACAGAGGCACAGTCAAGTTATTCAATTAAGTAAGGGGGTCATAATGTGTCACTACTAAGTCAGAGGCACAATATTCGGAATCTATTCTGTACACTTATTACCACTATAAGGGGTGGCAATAGCCATATCACTATGGCCAGGCTTATAAATGCACTAGGGCAGATAGCCTAGTAGTAAACTATGAAACTATGGTGTATGTGTAGGTATTTTCAGTCAAGCAATATAATGTGGTTTGGGGGGCTTGATATCGTCCTGTATTCCAACATAGGCCTGGTGCAGTTCCTGCTATTAGGACAGTGGTCTGCAGCAAGCTATATAGTAGTAGGCAGTTTTAGCCATTGGTATTTGACCATGGCTAATCCATGCTGCTTCTTGTTGTGGTACCAACATGGGGGTGTGGTTATCTATGACATTTATTGCTAGTCACCCTAGTTTTGTAGCTTGTTTCATGTTTTTGCAGCTGTACATCACTGTATGAGGTGTGACCTGGTAGTGTTAGGGTGCTGATGTGGGCTTTGACCCAGTTTTCTATTACAGCACTGATATCTACATTCTCTATACTGTGTGCGTTTACACTGCATGCATCTTGCTGTTTATACTTCTGGCATTGGGTAGCATTACATCTAGGTTCCTATCCCTTGTGGTACCTATGAAGGTGGGTTTGTGTTTCTGTGGTTTATGATTGGTGAGGGTGGATGTTAGTCATGGTCCTCAGGTGTGCATGGTGTTACATTACTTAACACGTGGCATTCATGCCTCAGGTGGTGCTGCAGGGCTGCCTCTGTCGGATGCGCATACTACACTCCCTGTACATGTTTGGAAGCAGGTTGTGTCATGTTAGGCGTCCCTGTTACTATATGAGTGAGTCGGAGGGGGTATCAGTCCCAGGGTTCCTACTGAGCCAGTGTATGTGCTATTCGTTGCCTCTTTGCCAAGGCCAGGGCATACTGGGCACGCCTCCTTCTGCCTACTGGGGCAAGGTCAGGTTGTTCCTCCTCCGAGTCACCCTCTGCCTGTGGTGGCCTTGGCAATGGTGGGGGTATGTTTGGCCCAGCCCTATGCTGGTCCTGCTGCAGCTGTTTCCGCAGGATCATACTATGTAGCATAGCACATATCATGATCATTTGGGTACATGTAGTTAGTGTGTACTGCAAGGCTCCACCAGATGTGTCCAGACACAGGAACCGTGACTTGAGCAGCCCAAACACACGCTCTATGACATTACGTGTTTGTGTGTGTGCCTCATTATGGCATTCCTGTTAGGTGTGTGTGCATTTCTGATGGGTGTCATCAGCCACGGCTCAAGTGCATAACCTGCATCCCCCACTAGGTGTCCGTGTGGGAAGTCCCCACTGGCAAATGATTGGTACAGCTGCGTCAGATGCCAGATGTGGGAATCGTGGTAGCTCCCAGGGCAGCCAGCACACACATTCATTATTATGCCCTGGGCATCACACACGACCTGGCAGTTGATGGAGGGGAATCCCTTGCAGTTAATATAGACTCTACCCCACTCACCGGCTGGTGCTTTGATGCGTATGTGCGTGCAGTCTATTGCACCCAGTACCTCAGGGTATCCCGCTATTTGCTGGAAGAGACGCATATTGCTGGCCAATATCTCACGGGCATTGGGGAAATATACATGATCACCGACATGTGCTGACATGGCATCTAGGAACTGGTGCAGTACCCTGGAGGCTGATGCCTGTGATATCCCCATCATATCACCAGTTGGTCTCTGGAAGGTACCTGTTGCTAGTATTCTTAGGCCAACACATACCTTGGTTTCCACTGGGATGGGTTCCCCTCTGTTGGTTCTGTGTGTGAGGCGTGGCCTGCACAGCTCAACAATTTGCTGCAGAAGGTCTCTGTCCACTCTGTAGCGCTCTACTATCTCCAGCTCATGTAACCCATGGTAGGTGACCCTGGGTCTGTATACTCTTCTCCTTCTCCTCACTCTGTGTTGTCCGTCAGCATCTGCATTGTCACCACCCTCAGCAATTCGCCTATGCCTGATTATAACAGCTATGGCAGCCCCTAGCATTTCTGCTCTGAGTTCAGCTTTTTTCAGTTTAAAATTCTGATAGCTTACTCCTTTCTTGCAGTATCTCTTGAGAGAAACACCCTGCACTGCTGTTTGCAGTGTTTTAAGTGCTGGGTTGGGCTTCTAGTCTGCCTGTGTAATTGCCTGCTTCCAATTGTTATCACCAATTAACTCCAGCAGTATCCTCTGGCAGCTTCCTTGTATTCTGGTTGTTTCCTTTTTCCTCTCTGTTTCCTCAGGGGGAACAATGTGCACACCAGCTTAAGCACGCTCACAGTTACTTAAACACGCGCACACATCCTTACCCGGTTTGAACTGGGCTGATTCATGGTAAAACACGCGCACATTGCCTTCCACATGTGCACGCCCGCGCAAACCGTTGTAAACAGTTTGCAACATGCTCCCACATGTTGAACCTGCCTTACACACGCGCGCATGCACGTATATCAAGAAAGTTTGAGTGTAAGGATAGTGTGCACCCTCTATTTCTTGACTTTCCTAGTGTTCTGTTGTTACACACCTCTCTCCCTGATGTCTGTCTGTCATCTGTCACGTTACACTGCCCTCCAATGTGATACATTTATTTCTATCATTCCCCCCCGTGATGTCCCCTACCTCTTACTCTATTCCTCCCCCTTCTGTAACTCTTACACTACTCGAAAAGTGCTCATTACCTATGTGGCAGTGTGATTCAGTATTGTAACCCTCATTTACATAGGATTGCCTAGTAATGCTTAGTTACATCTCTTACACTGAGCTACACGGTGGCCATATTGTTTTTGGTCTGCTAGTCCCTGCATTGTCATTCCATGTAATACATAAAACCCACAATTGTGGGCTTATAAGCTTCGGTTTTCACTTTTAGGCAGCGCACCTTGTTTGCGCGGGTGTGCGCTGCAGTTAAACATCAAAATCCCCCGAAAAAAAAAAAAGTTATTTTAAATAATTTTGCATCAATTTTTAATGCCAATGGCCACATATTTGGCCATTGGCATGCTAGATGACACATATGCACCCTTTATTTGGAGCTGACATAGCTCCATTGTCAATTTTGCAGAAATGTACTCAGTTGTCAGCTGAGTACATTTCTGCAGCTAAAACGTCCGTTACACGGACTGGTTTGGGCTTCCTTGATCGCTCAAATACCTCATTTGCATGAGGTATTGAGCATTTCCACACCCAGTCCGTGTAAGAGACTTTTTAGCTGTCTCTTACACAGAGGTTTGTGCTGCTCCTGGATCGGGAGGCTTACACGGAGGCTTACACTACTCTTAAACTCCGTGTAAGCCTTTGTGAATCCTGCCCTAAGTCTATTACAAACTTTGTCGGTCAGGCACCACTACTGTTCTTGCAACACAGCTGAAAATTGCACAGACCCTGATGCCATAGAAGTACCAGAAATTGGTTTATCTATGTCAGCTTTAGCACAAGTGCATTTGAAAACAGCACAAACTATGATATCCCAAAAATGCCATCAAAATTTGTCTTGGTTCCTGTGCTATTCCATATCCTTATTTGGATAAAAGGAAGCGTCTTTGTTCACCAGTTGGAGTGGGGAGCACTGAGCGGCCTATTTGTCCCTAGAGGAGTGGTTCCAGCCAGAAACTTGTAGTCTATTGGCCATTTTGAGTCAATTCCTAGCTCTTTTCAGCCCCCTGTAATAAAGCCCGCTTTAGCGCTTTTTGCTTATTCAACTCAGCACAGCTCCTCGTGGTGTCCTGCAGAGTTCTACAAGCAGCAGTAAGCAAATGGGTGACTTTTTCCTGATTTAAGTATTTTTTCTGGCTTTTGATTATTTACTGCTTAGCGACTGCATTTTCGCCTGTTTATACAGCTCTGCATTCTATTTAAACTGTTTTTGTGTTGATTAACTGTTTTGCACTTTTAAAAAAGTTATTTGTTGCTTAATTTTACCTGTAGGCTAACACACACAAGTGCGCTAGCCGTTTAAAAGCATTTATAGCATTTACTGTCTGTTTTTCCTCTGTTTTCTGCAAAAAAAAAAAAAAAATCTTGTTTTCCCGCCTTACTGAACTAGAATAGTCCAGTCTTCAGAGTTTGCTGATCTCTGGGCTTTGGCTTGGTTCCTGTGCTATTCCGTATCCTTATTTGGATAAAGAGGAAGCTTCTTTGCTCACCAGTGGGAGTGGGGAGCACTGAGCAGCCTATTTGTCCCTAGAGCAGTGGTTCCAGCCAGAAACTTGTAGTCTATTGGCCATTTTGGGTCAATTCCTAGCTCTTTTCAACCCCCTGCTATAAAGCCCGCTGTAGCGCACTTTTGCGTGATTTAGCGTGGAGTTGCCCATAGAGCACCTTCGGGCAGCGCCGGTTAAACTATTTCTGGCTCCGTAAAGTCTGCACTTCAATTTTTCCCTTAGAACTTCTCTACTTGCAATCTAAACAGTCTATTCTCCATCTCAAAAGCTCAGCACTTGCTCCTAAAGCATTTTTATATAGGTAAAGTACTTGTATACTAAACAAAGTACTACATTAGCCTAGAATCCCCTTGAGTACCCATTTCCCTGTAGGTCCCTTCTGACTCGGCTACACAGCAAACTTTTTCACTTTTTCTAGCATGTCGAAGGGTCAGCTGCTAGCATCCTCTCCTGTTCAGCTGGTGAATCTGGGCATCTTGAGGCAATGTTACAATTGCCTCTTGTACACAGACAACCCACTCCTTCTCCCACAAAACACAAATACATGTGAGAGATGCAACTATATAGCCAAACTGGAGGCTGAGCTCTCTCAACTCAGGACTGGCAAGACCAGACAGGAGGAGAAGGAAACCACGCACACCACAAACCCAGTTTCACATAGAACTATCACAACTGCAAAACAAACACATAAACACACAAAGATATACTCAGAGGCACTGATCAAAAATCTACCAAAACTGCAGAGGCCTCCAAAGCAGACACCCAAGCAACTGCCACCTCAAGACATAAGACAATGCAACACATAGTTCTCAAAGTCAGTGTGCTAAACAGTCACAGCCCTTAAGGCCAAACACAATGCCAGACACACTTGTTATAGGTGACTCCATAGTCAGACACACTGACGTCCCACTCACCAGACTGAACAAGGAAAAGATCACAGTAAGCTGCCTGTCAGGCGCTAGAATCCGCCACATAACACAAGCACTCAGGTCACTCCACAGCAAGTACAAGTAGGACTCAGTCATTGTCCATGCCGGTGTGAACGACCTGAGACGTACCTCCCTGGACTACATGAAAAGAGACATAGAGGAGCTCTCAGATTATGTAGCCCCGGCCAGTATGACCCTGACCCTGAGCAGTATCCTACCCTCACCAAGAATGATGCCACAATACAGAGACAAAATGATCAGCTTTTAATAATTGGCTTAATTACTGGTGTCATTCTAAGGGGATCCAATGTCTGTCTGCCTGGGATGACATGCTTGACAAGCCACGCTGCTTCAGGGACGGCTTGCACCTGCCACCCTGGGCTTCCGGATATTGGCAAAGGCTCTTGCCACCCCATAGTGCCTTTTTAGGCAAGGCTCAAATGATAAACCTACCGCCCTAGAAAACAAAAATGGAGAAAAACTAAGGGTAATACTGCTCAGTGCCAGAAGTCTAAACCTCAAGATGCACGCCCTCGAAGCCCTCCTCAGTATGGAGAACATCGATTTCTGTGCTGTGACTGAAACCTGGTTCAAGGCTCCTGAGAGCACCCCAGCACTATCAGGTTATACCTCATATTATGCGTTCCGGCCCCAAAATCCGGACCGAACCACAAAAGGAGGGGGAGTATCCATATTCATAAAGGATACCCACACCTCCAGGTTAGTGGCAACGTACCAAGCATCGGAGACCATCCAGGTGCAATTAACCATAGGTAAAACTGCCCTACAGTTTGTAGCATGCTACAGACCACCTTCTCAAACTCAGGAAACCCACACAGCCTTCCTGAAGACACTGGAGAGTATGAATGTCTCTCCAAACACCATCATATTGGGTGACTTCAACTACCCAAACATAGACTGGGAACATTACTTAAGCCCCAACACCCTAGCCCAAAGGTTCCTGGAGTTCATAAACTCAAATACTATGGAACAACTAGTCACCATTCCCACAAGAGGAGAAAATATACTAGACCTGATCATCACAAACATGGGGACAATATGCTCCACACCGGAAGTATATCCCTCATTGGTGAGATCAGACCATAAATTAATCTCATTGGAGATCCACATCCCGCCACCCCAGCAAAAGACCACAGTGAAGAACTTCTCAAAAGCAAACTTCACACTTCTTAAGACTGGAGTGGTATCCTTCAAGGCCCCCAAGCCAGTGGAAACCACAACCCACACTGCTGAAACCCTTACAAATGCCTTCTACGAGCACCTCCAGAAATGTATGGATCAAGCAATCCCTAATAAAATCAAGACCCTTTCCACCAAAGGCAGGCACCCGGTCTGGTGGACCCCAGCCATAAACAAACTCTACAACAAGAGGAGAAAGCTACTACATGATAGAGCAAAATCCCTAAAAGGGAAGGCATCTCTGATCAATACTAGCAAAAAACTACGATCACTCATAAAATCATCCAAGGCCAACTTTGAGAGAAAAATCGCTAATGACACAAAAGACAATCATAAGGCCTTCTTTAGCTATGTTAGAAACCTGGGTGGAAACTCCCAGATGTGCTCAGAATTAGTCCAAAATGATAAAAAAATCACTGAACCCACAGACATTGCCAACAATACTGGCAGACAGGTTCAGTGCAAATTTCTCCCCAAAGGAGAAATATCTATCCCACCAGAGTCTAGCCTCCCAAATATCTCACATGCCCAGGTGCGAGCTGCTCTCTCTAAAGCAAAAAACACAGCATCAGTGGGACCGGACGGTGTCCCCGGCTGTGTGCTACACGAACTCAATGAGGAACTAAACCCACACATAAGGCTGCTGTTTAATCTTAGCCTTATTACAGGATCGTGCCCAAAGAATGGAGTACGGCAACTGTGGTCCCACTCCACAAAGGCGGTGCTTCTACGGACCCTGAAATTACCGCCCCATAAGCTTGACGAGCCTTGTCTGCAAAGCTATGGAGAGGATCATAATGGAACTCATAAATAAAGACATTGGGGACCTACAGACACTGGATCCTACCCAATTTGGCTTTGTCAAGGGCAGATCCTGCCTCTTGAACTTGGTCGACTTTTTCGAAACAGTCACTAAGGCCATTGATGAGGGTAAGGCAGTTCACACAGCCTACCTTGACCTAGCAAAAGCGTTCGACACAATACCCCACTCGGGCATCATAGAAAAGCTCACCAGCTTAGATGTAAACCCATATGTCACAAGATGGGTTGCAAACTGGCTCAAGGACAGAACACACAGGGTTAGAGTTGCTGGTGCCGTGTCAGACTCTAAGCTGGTCACGAGCGGTGTCCCACAGGGCTCAGTCCTGGGCCCCCTCTTGTTCGATATTTATTTTTCTGAAGTGCAGGCAAACATAGGGGGATTGTGGCTGACAAAATTTGCAGATGACTGCAAACTGGGCACCATAATTGACACTCCATCAGACACAGACATCCTCCAGAGAGGTCTCATAGAAATGGATAACTGGTGCCAGAGCCATGGCCTTAAGCTAAATGCCAAAAAATGTGTAGTCACACCCTTTGGGAAAAACAAGGTAACCCCTAATTACCACATAGGTGGTAATCCATTAAACACGGAAGAAGTTATCAGGGACCTGGGGACCCAAGTTGACAGTAACCTCTCTTTTGACACTCACATTGCCAAAGTGGTTAGGAAGACCTTCTACATTGCCCACCTGATCATGAAGGGATTCACATCCACATCAGGAGAGGTCATTGTACCCCTGTACATCAGACCAGTGATTGAGTACAACGCCCCATTCGGAATGTACCTTACCCAACACCTGCAGCAGTTGGAAAGACCCCAAAAGTTCCTCACCAAAAGGATAAAGGGGCTCAAACATATGTCATACGATGCCCGACTGAAGAAACTCCAGCTCTATTCTGTCGCATACCGTCTGCTCAGAGGTGATCTGTGCCTGACATACAAGGCCATGTCCAACCCGGAATTAATGGACATGCTCCACCTCAAAAAATCCAAATCCACCAGAGCCACGAGAGCAAGAGACTTAAACCTCAACACGGATATAAATAGGACGTGCTGGAGGGACAGATTCATCACCCAGAGACTCCCTACACTATGGAACAGAATCCCAGTCCATGTGAGGCAGAGCCCCTCACTGACTCTGTTCAAGAGAAATCTTGACGAGTGGATGGGAGATCGTAGGTTTACCCCGGGAATCATCTCTGTGTCACTGCTGGACAGAGGCACAGCAAACTAATGGGTATAGTATTCTCATCCTAAGGGGTGGTGAAAGCCACACACACTCTGGCTAGGCTTATAAATGCCCTAGGGCAGATAGCCTAGTATGAACCTATGATTAACAAGGGTGTTGGGTTAATCTAAATGGTTACAAGACCATTTCCCCAGGTATGAAATCAGTATTTAATAACAACTCTATGCTGATATTGGCATCCCTGAAGAGATTTGCTGAAATTTAACCTTTAAACATTTAATTATGTTCTCTCAGGCTACATTTTGAATACACCAGGAAAATAGTGCATCTTAAGACCAAGTTTAAAGAAGCCATAATGGAAAATACTTGTCCTTTCAATTTACTGAGTCACCACATAAAGGGGATGGATCTAGACAACACTGTACATTAAAAAGTTAATTCATAGGTATGTATTAAAATATAGGAAGAATAGTGTAAAAACAAGACTTCAAAGTTTGTGGAGAGTAAAGACTCGTATAGTATTGAGAGTCTGAGCAGGTAAAAAACAATGCTGCAGAATGCATGCAACTGTTGCAACCTCTTTAAGATAAATGAAGCTTGGAGTTCAGAAAAAATTTTAAGTAAATGTCTTGCTTGGTAAGTGAATACCTGTAGTCCAAACTTCTGCTTGGCCTCTTCCCACTCAGTTATATTTCCTTTTCTAGTTATGTGTTCCGAACAGCACTTTAGCTAATTTTCTCTAGTAAATTCTAGTCCCTTCAGCAATTTTTTCTGTATAATTCCTTGCAGTCATCCCAATTGGTAAAATCTTCTTTCTTCCTTCCTGTGTCTGTTTAGTTCTTAAAATACTTCACTTTACTGTTTGATACTTACACAAGTAAAGAACATGCATTAAAAAGTCTACTCCCTCTTTCTTGAACTCCCCTATCATCCTCTCTTTCTACATTTGATTGATTTAGAACCTTCTGCTTGAGTTCACATACACTAACTATAAAATATATGCAAGCAGCAAGCACTTTATAATCTCGAAGTTCTGAAATACCGAATTTCAGAATCCCGATATCATAAAGCCGAAAGCTCTATATACCGAAACCCCAGAAGCGCAAATTTCAAAATACAGACATTCGGAGATGTTGAAGTAACGCTTCTGGTGTTGCGGTGTTTGAATGGAAGTTCAGGTAAGTATGTGTGTTTAAGGGTGTTGGTTAGGGGCTTCAGTGTGTGTTGTGACTGTGATGTGTGCGTGCAAGGGGAATGTAGGTGTGTCGTGGTGTTTTCGTGTGCTTGTCTGTGTAGTGCAACCCTGGAGTTGGTATATTTAAGTAGGGGGGATGTGGGGGGCCAGCCCCCCACATGGAGGGCAAAGGGGGGCTTGCCCCCCTGCTTCTATGTAGTGTAGGTTTGTGTGTTTTGTGTGTGGGGGGAAGGTGTGTGTTTGTGTATGTGTGTGGTGTCTGGTTAGTGTAAGATTCACAATTTCAAAATTTGCGCTTTTGGTATTTAGAGCTTTCGGCTTTATGGTCTCAAGATTCTGTATTTCGGGATTATAAAGTGTGTGTGTGGTGTGTGGTGTGTGTGTGTGTGTGTGTGTGTGTGTGTGTGTGTGTGTGTAATATATATATATATATATATATATATATATATATATACATTATTATACATACATATATACATTATTATATATACACACACACGTGATGGGGGCAATCTGCTTATCTGTCTTCCCCTCTTGTATTCTTCAACTCTGTATTAATTATCACCCACAGCCTCTCCTCTGGTTGATAATAATATACTCATCTTTTAAAATGGCAGTCATATTAAACAGTCAAAGACTTCCATCCTCATCTGATGGTGCAGATCAGTCTCCGTTTTCTTCATAGGTGTTACAAGGCAACTGAATCTCAAGGTCATTTCAGCCATGCCAGTACCCACCCTTAGTCCTTGGCTCCCCTTCCTTCCTTCCTTTTTTTGAGAGACTGGCATATCATAGCAGAAGTGAATTTATGAATACCCATCCAGTTGTCCAGCTCCTTTTTAAAAGCAGACTGTGTGCCACACTGCCTAACCTGGAGTGTGAACTGTTCCAGAGAAGGAGTTGTCATTGTTTGACAAATGTATCCCTCCACCTTGCCTTATTTGTTGGAATAGATTTTATATGTCTGACTCTGCTGTTAGCTAGACTGTTTTTGATTTATTGATATATGAGAGAGCTTGGATTACTGGATCCCTTATAGCCTTATAAACAAGGCACAGATTCCACCAAGAGTCTGTATTAAATTAAATGTAGGGATAAAGCCTCCAGTCTTTCTTGGTAAATCAGATCTTTTTAAGCAACTATCCTGGCTAGAATTACCCATCTTGCTCACATATCTAGCTTACAATAGCCCACCAAATTCTATGTTATCCCACTAGAGTTCCTGCTGTTCAAGGTCTATTTAATATCCACTCTAACAAATGCCTATTGAGATCACCAATAAAGCAGTAGCTGATGCAGGCAAAAGCAACAATAGTTCTGGGGACTCCTTGTTTTCCATTTCTGCTGCAAAAGCATGGAATACCAGCCCTGTAGATATTAGGACCACTGAAAACAAAAATAATTTCAAAAAATGTCTCGAGTCCCACTTACATAGTTCTCGGTTATGTAATTGTTCTGACCTTGGGGAGCTTCACTTAATTTGATTATATCATACTTTAACCTTCTATGAAAGCTTGCAACACCTCCTTTCTATACTCTTAATCAAAGTGTGTTTACTGTACTAGCCACTGATGAATGTAACCAAATGACTGAACAAAATGTCCTTTCAACTGTATTGTTTATTGTAACACATTGCGCTCCTTATAGTATATTTACTTTTGGTTGCTTTCTTGGCCTTGAAACTGCACCTTATTAATGTTTTGACTCTGTACTGTACTTTATATTGTATTTACTGTATTTGTTGTACTAATCTTTGTGGAGCTTTTCTCCCCGGGCCTCATCTGAAAATTGGATCCATGCCCAGTCAGACTTTCCCGGTAAACAAATGTAAAATAAATAAAAAAAATACATTTGCTTTTAATCTGGAAGAAATATCTGTTGCCATGAGCTGTGCAAAGAAGAAGGATTTCTTAAATACTGTTGCAAAGTGATAGTCTGTTGTAAGGGAGTTGGCCATCCAAGTGTCGCAGTATCCCGCAACCTTTTCATTTTTAAATGGTATGTTATCTGTTATACCAGTGTTATCTACCATAATTGGAGTGATGTTGATTGACACTAGCTTCTCTACACTGCAAAATCCAATCGCATAAATTGCTATTTACTCAAAGTAAACCAGCCCTGAAGTATTTGAAAGGTATTATTTAGTGCTGAATAGTCACAGGCATTAACAGTGGAACTAACACTTTTTTTCTTTTATTTGCTATTTAATGATAGGGTAAGTGAGCTGGTCAGTTTGCTTTTTTCAGCTACAGCACAGGCTTATTAGAACAAGTAGTATTGCAGATAATCACAGCATTAATGCTTTAAGAAAAAGCATGCATAGAAGTAATGCAGATTTTAATGACCATGTAGAACGATGATGGGGGGGTCTCCCCCACCCCCCACTTCATTCATTTTTGGCTGTTCCATTGCGCTGTTCCAGTGCTCCCCCCATCCATTACTGGGTTTACTTGCAACTCCTTTCCCCTCTGGACTTCTCTGAGTAAGCTGGAGCTGGGGTGAATCTTAAAAGCATCCTGGCAGGGTGCTAGCAACTACTTTGTTGCTGAGAGGGAGGTGTCTTGACCTGCCTTTACCCCCCCCCCAGTGCTTGATGACTACTTCCAAGGGCTACTTCCTTTGTGGACCACACTTCCCCACAAGGAGAGTCTTTGACTGCTATCCCCTTGGATGGGCATACCCATTCCTTCCTGCCAGTGCCTCGTATGCCCAAGCCACAAATATAACTTGGGTAGCATGGGTCATAGTGGCTTTATCCCTCTACTCCAAGGTGTTACCCAATTATAGTAGTAGTTTTAACCATTGTCGTGGAAGCAGATTACCTATCATCCCCTGTTCAGGTGTTTGGTTTTCCCCTTGCTCAGTTCCTTATCTCTGTTGCTATGCATTTTCCTGATAAAATGTCCGTATGACTCAGCCAAGATGGATTTATTGATGCTGACTAGGCTTAACGTGTTCTGTAAAGGCAGCTAAACTGTTACACATGAAACTGAAAGCAGTGTGGAGCAGACATGGGGAAAAGCAAGGTAGTGGCAACTGAAGGAGAAAAATCCTCACTCGCCATAGACAGACCGAGTGACTAAATGCATTCTGACATTTTAAGTTAACTAGTTCCTTGTTGGAATATAGAGAGAGAAGTAACAGGAGGCTGCAGGAAATAAAATATGTTTTAATCTGTTTTTCAGAAGAAATGATTGTTATGCAAACTGCTGAAAAAGAGATTAAAGAAAAATGGTGGAAAAGTAATTCAAATATGAACAAATGGCACACTGCTTGAACTCATGGAACTTGTGGTTTGTTCAAGCCAAGACAACTTGAAATTTACAGAATAGATTGGAGGACTGCACAAACCCCTTATTTAGCCTTTGAATAAGTTAATTGTTACCCATGTGTGTTTATAACTGAATCTTAAAACTCTTTGCTTGAAATAAAGTAATTCATTCCACTTGGAAGTAGCTATGCAAGCAAGAAGAATCTTGCACAATAAATTTTTAAAGTAAAACTTAAGAGCTAGCAAGCAGATACAATCACCTAATCTAGACCATAATTAATTTTAGCCCTTTTTCTAAGTATTTTAGCTCTGTTTTATAATGTGTCATGTTTATCCCTAGCTTTACCGATCAGAATAAAGTCTGCAGAGTTCTTGCATGCAGCTCTTTCTGTTGGTTTATGCTTAAACTGTAAAAATCCAGCAAGTTCCTATCAGTCCCTTTGTACTTTGAGTCCCAGGCAGGATTTCTTGTTGGATTCATTTCTTAATTAGAAGATTCTTTGCTGTTTCCACACTTGTATAGTGAAAGGGGAGTCTCATGTAAGGGAGTATTTTTTGATCTAAAGTAGATCCTCCTAAGAGTATTGGGCTTCAGGCCTTGCAGGTGTGTGCACAGTAAAGTTAATTTCACTTTCATACTGTCTTACATTCCCACAGTAGCAAATGCAATTTTTATAATGTAAAGTTTAATAAACTTTGTGTTTATCAACTTGCTAAAAGATAACAAAGCAGTTTTCGTCTTTTAAATCACTCGTATTTTTAATTCAGTACAGCTTATCACTTCTATTGCATTTCTCTTCTGAAAGACCAGTTACATTTTTTCCCAGGTTATTTTTCTTAAATGCTGATATAGGTTTGCATACAAAAATAGCTGTAGTTTTTAGAAAAAAATATCAGGTAATAAACAGTATAATATGTTGCAGCAGTGTACAGGAGCTGTATAGGCATTGTGAAATACCACAGAAACTTAAGTTTGAGGAAAAACAGTTGTTACTGGCAAAGGTTGTGATTTCAAAATGGAGAATTTTTCAATGACAAAAACATTAAACTTTAAAAATATGACAATTACATTTACGGCCGTAGTTCTGAGAAGTTTTACGTTGTTAATGAAAGCTGTGATAAAAGATCCAGTGAAAGATTATGTAACATTTCTTTAATAAAAGAGTAATTGTCCTGTCTCGTTTTTAAGAACTGGCTCTCTGGTGAAAATGGGCAGCATGTTTTGAAAAAAAAAAACTAATTCATCATGTTGGGCAACTTGTTTTGTTGTACTACTACTGTTTTAATACCCCTCATGCCAGTAACTGGGATCTTGCAGGTGAAGCCATGTAGGTAGGATGTATGCATGTACACTGCTTTCAACATTGTCTTGCTAGGCTTCTTGTGTACAGCCCCCTAAAATACACAGGTTCATAGCTAACTTCCAGTGTCTTCTGTTCTCCCTTACCCTGAGAAAGACTAGTCTTTATTGACTATCCTCCTCCCCCTGTCCAGCTCTGTGATGGCTGAGCTGATAATCCATACTTTGGTTACTAGTATCACAGAGTAGCGTCTACTTTTATGCCACTTGGTCACTTACTTTTGCAGCAGTTGAGCAGATACTCCTGGACTGGACTTTGTTTACACAGCTTATAGGTTCTCCATGGTGTAGTTAGTTAAAATTGTTTAACTGTGCAAACTTGTAGGATTCTGGCCTATGTAGTTCTTTCCACTACAGTGGACAGTAGCTACAGAAAACAAAATGTTTGGCTATAAACTGAAATCTGGAAGGATGAGGTCTTTCATTGGCCAGTGAAAGTTCTTATTCTTTCAAGCAGCTGTAGAGTGCAGTCACTTGTCATTCATCTTGTCTGCACCACATAGCACTTGACGCACAGGTAATCATTTATGCCCTGAGCAATTGCAGCTCTGTCATGAATGCACTGTTATCTCGGCCTCGGCTAATTTTGCCTGTTTATTTGAAACCCGAAAATGGAGGACTTTTGCTTGGTGGTGTATTTCAGCTGGTATTGAAAAAAAAAAGTAGCATTGTACTCTGTGTGCCATGTTTTTAAATTTCTTAGAAAGCAAGTTCATAAAATTATTTTATCAATCTATCCGTTAAATTAGGCAGAATGGAACACACACACAGACAAAAGAATCTTTTCCTTCCTTCATGTGGTTTTGCCAACAGCAGACGTGATGAGGGAATGATTTATTTTTGTCCTTTCTCTCTCTCTTGTAAGGCTTGACTTTCATAACGGCCATTCCCAGCAGCACTTGGCAGAGCAGTGCTTGAGAAGATTTTGTTTGTCCCTGCTTGAGAAGATTTTGTTTGTCCCTGCTTTCAGAACAGAGACACTGTGCTGGTTAACAGTGCATTTCTTGGACACGGTTAAGTATTTTCTTTCTTCTTTCTGCTGGAGCTAGGAACCTCTTCATACATGCTGTAGATGTGGACTGGTAACTGCTTTTTGTTCAGTTTTGCTTAACAAATATTTGCTTCATATTGAACTGTAGCCCCATACTACCTTATTGTGTTTAACACCAAGACTACAGTTATGGCAACACTTATTCCTAAGCAAGTAATTTTATTTCTACATTTGATGCAGTGGCTGCATTTAGTGCACTTTCATCAAATCTGCTGTTGAAATATTATGTGGATCCCCACTATACATCTGTTTTTGTGTAGTTAACTTTTCATTGGGTATAATTAAAGAACTTCTTACAATTTTGATGTAACAAAATTGTTATTCTTTCAGTCTTTTATGGCTCAACATCTCTCTAATTTGTTAAAATTTTAATTAGGATTGAAAGGAGTAGGTTACATTGATGTGGAAATTTAGGATTGAAAGGAGTAGGTTACATTGATGTGGAATGCATTGCAGCAGGCCTTCTTGAAGAGATCTTTTTACAGTCTACTTGGGGGCTTACCTAAATGTTCCACTTGAGTCAGTCAGGGGCCCTCTTACACAACATCTGTCAGTCTGGGAGACCATCCCATACAACATATAGATTTTGAATACAACATTGTGAGTCGATATGATCTTATCTTATTCCTCTCCTCCCTGTTGCACTCCATTTCAGTTCCCAGCTTTGCACCACCATCAGAAGAGTGTTTTTTAGTAGAGTTCTCAAACCTTCTTCAAATATGAACTGTCCGTAAGGTCCGACTAGACAGAGGCCATCAGTCTTCAATCAGTTACTTTTAGTGCCAAAAAGTTGACTGCGAACCTTAGGCCCATATTAGACTTAAGTGTACTGAATGACTTCATAGCAGAGCAAGAGTTTCAGATGGTGTGGGTGATTCTTTTGTTTTGTCAAGGACATTGGTTGTGCTTTTGGAACCCTTAAGATACATTCTTGCATGCTAGCATATTCAGGGATGTTTCTTTGCTTTTGGGTAGGAGCCAGTCATTACCAATTCCATGTTCTTTTTCATTTAAATCTATCCTTGGTCTCTGGGTTATTCTTAGTGTAGGGACACTGTTGCAGTGAACTAGGGGCTGCAGGCTATCAAGGTCTTCCTGTACCTGGATGACTGGCTGCTTTATCACTCCAACATTAAAGAACTTGATAGCAGATTGGGATTCCCTTGTTCTGCAATTCTGCACCCTGAGGATAACCATAAACCTTGCAAAATCTCAGATGGAGCCATTTCGGATCCTCAAGTTTATCCTAGGTTTGCTGAACACCCTTCTTTGCAAGGATAGTCTTCCATCAGAAGGAGTACCTCCAGTTTTACAAACACTGGCCAGGACTTCTGTACTGGTAGCAACATACTTCAGGATGTTAGGGCTTATAGCAGCTACAGCATTATTCCCTTGGCAAGGTACCACATGAGTCTTTCATTCGACATTGAGGAATCAGTGGAACCAGTGCTCATATCTGACGTTGAACCACATTAGCATCTCTGAAGTGTGTCACAGGCACCTGAATTGGTATTTTATGAATTACAAGTAATCCCCAAGTGACTGTTCCCACAAGATTTTATTTGTTTGTTAGCCGGATAGGTGGACTATCTATGAAGTCTTTGCAATCATGGTCCAGTGCCCACCCACACAATTACAAAGAAATCACACAGTTCATTTTGTAGCACAGAAATACACTCAAAACATTTTCTTTTCATGGCAATGAATTTACAGTATTACAATCAAGTGGAATTGTTAGTTTCAACAAAGAATGCATACAATTAGGAACAAGTTATCATGTTCATTTAACTAGGTAGCCTGTATTAAATATGATCTGCTCTTCATGGCAGGTGGGTACAAAACTGATATCTTCTTCAGTGGCTATTCAGTGTTCATTTATTTTTACAACTGTTACCATTGTGCCTTTTTTCTTGCTAGCAAACATTTTTGCAGACAGAAAATTTACGGAAATGAAAAAAGGATGGAGGACTACAACTCCTGCTGCCTCGTTACAATATTTATTCTATCTTTCTGTTTGTGCTCCTTCTGTCTTCATAATTTTCTTTTATGAATCCAATCCTAATACCAAGCTAGAAACGCAAATAAATGTGCAACAAACTTGGCATATTCCACAGAACTGAGTTCTCCTGCCAGGTGGCATGATCATGGGTGTAGCTTCAAAAGTACTGCAGTTCTCTGAGGGAAGACAGTAGCCCATTGACCTCTTGAAGGTTGAGAGAATGCATGCACATTTTGCAATAGGATTCCTACTAAACGATGTACGTTTTGGCTGTTGGACCCCACAGTTGTTTCAGATAAGTACACTTTTTCACCTCTGGTGAAATTTACTGTTTTATGTTACCATGTCTAGATGTACATCAAGTTATTTACATGCAGTGATGCTAATGGAAAGTGGGGGTGGGCAGCAGGTTTTGCCAGTGCCTTCACTATAGGCACTCGACCTTGGAAAGCTGACTTGGTGAAAGAGAGGTTGCTGACTTTCTGGTATAGTAGAACTGCTGATACTGTTCACTTAACTTTTGATTAAAACAAAACCATTTGAGATGTCTAAAGGTGTAATTAAACTCTGCCGTCTTAAAACCTAAGTCTGTCATGTATTCTGTTTTTTTTTTTTTAAAGATTTACCATAGTTGGATCAAGAGCACTTGACTTTGTCAGAGGAAGCAGAACATTCCTCAAATAGGCTGCATTTTTTTTTCAAGTTTCTCTTGTCAACTACCACCACTCGATCAAAGACATTGTGTACTTGTAGCTTGCAAAGTCATTCAGTGCCATTCCATGTTCTAATGTTATAGAAAGCCAACTGCAGCTGAATAAGAGTAACAGAATACTGAAGTGGTACGCACATGAATTAAAGTAAAAAAACAGAGTTAAAGTTATTAAAAGAATCACTTTAAGTGGTGCACTGAAAGCGTCAAACTAAACAATTTATTTTTTTAGTATCTTTACTGCTGGAGGTATGAATAACTAAATGCACAGATGACTCATTTGGACGGGCAGTCTGATTGTGGACTGATTCACCGCTTTCCAATAATGTTTAACAGATTTAGACAAGTCCTCTATAAATGATAACTTGAATTTCAGTATAAAAAGTGTCTTTACTTTATGTAGGAGTTTAGTTTACTGTACATTGCAAGTTTCAATTTATATGAGACTAGACCTCTGGATGCATTTACTAATTGGGGTCTCTGTTTTTGAACAGTGTCCCTTGTGATTTCACAGAATTGTTTTAGGTAATCTACTTACAATGTCACGGTTCGAGATGGCTCTGTGCACATCTTGATTCCTGAATATAGATGTATATAAGATCTGTGAGAGAATATTTCTTAACACCTTTTATTGAATTTTCATTTGAGACCTAGGCATGTGTATTTATATAAAAGAACCATTTTAACTAGTTCCTACTTACAAACATTATATATGGGTTTTTTTTGTGTGTAACTATCAGTCCAACATTACATAAATTGCTCAGTTCCTGCCTTCCCTTAAATCCCATTCCTCCTCAGAAACATTATTTTGCTTGTATTGTATTCCCACAATTTCCATTTTTTTCTATGTAATTTACTCTTACCCTTTTTCTAAAGATCCCATTTCCAGTTATTTTATCTCAACAATATTCAGTAGTTCAAATATGGTTGATTTAGACTTTCCATTTCCAAGTAACTTTTTTTTTTGCAGCTACCAGAATTAAACTTGGGCCTTACTATGTCTGAGCAATTCGGATCTTGTATCCCAAATCAAAAAATAATTTCCTTAGTTACTCATTTCCTCACCCAGTATTTCTGACAAGAGTACTCTATAGGGAATTTTTGAAGTCTGCCAACTCATTACACTTCCAAAACATGTTCTCATCACACCTCCAATATTTGCCATGTGGCTGTGGAAAAATTCTTTAGAATCTGCTTAGGGTATAGAAATACCTATACAAACAATTTCAAGCAAAAGTCCAAAATCTTTTAGACTTGTTGCATATTTGGGAGCCATATATCTGTCTTTCCATTGTTTCCTTATGAATTGCTTGTCCAGTCTCTCTTCCCAATTTTTTTCTTACCTCCTCTGATTCCTGTAGTTATTTTGTATTTTATATGCCCTACTAATTTTTAACAGCAACATTTGTTCAACTAAAAACTGTACCAGAGTAGGTCTTTCACTTACGATTCCCCTATTTCTTTCTCTTTTTCTCTCCTGTAGTCTTTCCTATTATCCTCCAATTTCTTTCTCTTCTGTAGTCTTAATCAGTCCCTGACATGGAAAGGAAAGCAGTCTATTGCCTGCATACACATGTTGGCTTACTTAGAATACTTTCTAGTACTTTATAATATTCATTCTGTATGTCTGTTCTCCTTAAGGATCTGCATCCAAAATACCACTGTCTTCATATTTTTGAATTTCCCCTTTTCATCATCATCCCTTTCCACTTTGACTTGTAGCTTTCTGCTTCTGTTATGTATGTGAGCCTTTAACTGTGTAGCTCTAAATAAAACATCCCCTCAAATCAGGTAATCCTAAATCACTTTGTATTGTTGGAAGAATCGGGTTATACAACTTTTTGCTGTCTCTCCCTACCAGATAAATTCCTTCATCTCTTTGTAGTGTGCAGCTTCTCCTCTGGTAAAATATGCCTGACCTGTACATAAAACTAAAGGAACTACAAATATGTTCACTGCTTGTATTTTGCTATCTATATCCACAAACAAGAGCTTCCAGTTTCTCAGTTTTAGTATTTTATTTTAAATATGTTTAGTCTCACCCTACATATCCTTAGCTGCCTAACAATCCTTTTAAATCCATACTTCTAAAATATTTCATTGTTGTGTCATGTCCCCATAAGTATGGATATTGCTGAGCCATTTCATGTGTGGATAAATAAAACAAAGGCTATAGCTGTAAACTGTCTTCATTCATTTTATATCCTGCAAATACTTGAGAAACTGTTTCAAGATGTTCCACATCACTGAGATATCCATTTCTGGTTTTATCTGGTGCAAAGTAATGTCTGCAAATGAAACCACCTTTTCTTGATTACCATACCAATTATATCCTTCTGTAGCTGTTATTTTCTTTGCCGGTGGTTGTGAATATAAAGTGGGTAACAAAGGGGAACGAGGACACCCCTGCCTATTCAGACACAACTTGTCACAGAGGAACCCTCCCACTTTAGTGGTTGCCTCCAATCCCTCATATGTCCTTGTAATTAACCTTATTGTGTCAAGGAATGCAAATGTTTCCATTGCCCTGCTCTTAAAATACTAGCTTACTCTGTCGTTTACTTTCTCTACATCAAGACCCACCAATAATTGTGGGATTTGTTTACACTGTGCTTCCCTCTGGATCATCACTGTTCTATTAATTTTATCAGATGTTTGCCTGCCCTTTACAAAACCACATTGATCCATATCTCAGTTTTGGCTACACGTCTGCCATTCTTTTAGCTATTATAGATGTAAACATTTTGTAATCCAGTTTAAAATTGAAATGGGCCGATATGAAGTTGGGCCTGATATGTGTTTGCTGACTATTACAGCCATGACAGCTTTCTTCCAAGATGTTGGTGCGGTGCTTCCCCTCCTAGCTTTCAAACTTCCACAGGAGTATCATCTATTCCTGGAGACTTTCCTGCAGATTGCCTGTTTTTTTTCAACTCCTTCTGTCTTAATTGTTACTTAAGTCTTCCATGGATCTCTGGTTATTTTTCTTACTTCAAATAAGACTCTTTGTGAAGTCCTCCAAAGCTAACTACAAATGACTTTCTTCAACTAAGGACAACCGTAAAGCATTCTTTAGTTACATGCGTAACCTAAAAGGAAAGGCTCCGATTTGTGCCAAACTGGTAGTTAATGATGTCACTTGTATCGAGCCTGTGAACATTGCTAATCTGTTAGCTGACAGGTTCTGTGAAAACTTCCCTTTCCCCACCACACTTGCCCCAAAACATCCTTATCACCTGTCCTCTACCCTGCATCTCTAAAGAGCAAGTTGTGAACGCCCTCTCTAAGGTCAAACACACAGCATCCATTAGACCTTATAACATCTCAGGCTGCATACTACTTGGGTTCAAACAATAATTTGCAATGCCACTGGGTACTCCTTTCACTCATAGTCTTAAGTACTGGCTTCATCCCAGCTGAATGGGAAAAGGCCACAGTTATCACCTTCCACAGAGGTGGTACTTCCACTGACCCTGGGAACTATAGACCTTTTAGCCTGACTAGCCTTATCTGCAAGGCCATGGACAGAATCGTCATGGACTTTAACAAAGACATTGGTAACCTCCAAACACTTGACCCTACTAAATATGAATTTGTCAGAGAGAGCTCATGCCGGATAAACCTGGTGTACTTCTTCGAGACAGTCACCAAGGCCCTTGATGAGGGGAAATCTGTGCATACAGCCTACCCTACCTAGACTTAGCCAAGGCTTTTGACACTATCCCTCACTCGGGCATAATTGACAAACTCACCCAGCTAGGTTTCAGCCCATATATTTGATGGTTCGCTAACCGGCTCCCTGATAGAATCTATATAGTCAAAATAGGGGAATCCATTTCCAACAATAGACCTGTAACCAGTGGTGTTCCACAGGATCAGACGTCCTGGTGCCTCTGCTGTTTGGGATCTACTTCTCCGAAGTGCAAGCTAAAATGAAAGGTCTGTGGTTGACTAAAGTTTGCTGATGATTGCAAAGTGGGAGAGGTCCTAGAATCTCCAATGATGTCGACATCCTACAAGAGGGTCTTGCCAAAAAAAAAAAAAAAGACTGGTGCCAAAGTCATGGCCTTAAACTCAATGCAAAAAAGGTATTCTCTATTTTTGGAAGAGTGATGTTCCTGCTAACTACCGCGAAAATAACACCACCCTAAGTATGCACTTA